>NC_086445.1:1046646210-1046946210 GCF_028390025.1 Pseudophryne corroboree
TGTCGGTACGTGTGTGTCGACATGTATGAGGAAAATATTGGTGAGGAGGCGGAGCAAATTGCCTGTAATGGTGATGTCACTCTCTAGGGAGTCGACACCGGAATGGATGGCTTATTTATGGAAATTACGTGACAATGTCAACACGCTGCAAGCCGGTTGACGACATTAGAGGGCCGGCGAACAAATTAGTATCTGTCCAGGCGTCTCAAACACCGTCAGGGGCTGTAAAATGCCCATTTACCTCAGTCGGTCGACACAGACCCAGACACGGACACTGATTTCAGTGTCGACGGTGAAGAAACAAACGTATTTTCTTTTAGGGCCACACGTTAAGGGCAATGAAGGAGGTGTTACATATTTCTGATACTCCAAATACCACAAAAAAGGGTATTATGTGTGAGGTGAAAAAACTACCTGTAGTTTTTCCTGAATCAGATAAATTAAATGAAGTGTGTGATGATGCGTGGGTTTCCCCCGATAGAAAATTATTGGCGGTATACCCTTTCCCGCCAGAAGTTAAGGCGCGGTGGGAAACACCCCTCAGGGTGGATAAGGCGCTCACACGCTTATCAGAACAAGTGGCGGTACCATCTACGGATAGGGCCGTACTTAAGGAGCCAGCTGATAGGAGGCTGAAAAATATCCTAAAAAGTATACACACACATGCTGGTGTTATACTGCGACCAGCGATCGCTTCAGCCTGGATGTGCAGAGCTGAGGTGGCTTGGTCGGATTCCCTGACTAAAAATATTGATACCTTTGACAGGGACAGTATTTTATTGACTATAGAGCATTTAAAGGATGCATTTCTATATATGCGAGATGCGCAGAGGGATATTTGCACTCTGGCATCAAGAGTAAATGCGATGTCCATATCTGCAAGAAGATGTTTATGGACACGACAGTGGTCAGGTGATGCAGATTCCAAACGGCACAAAGATGTATTGCCGTATAAAGGGGAGGAGTTATTTGGGGTCGGTCCATGGGACCTGGTGGCCAGGGCAACTGCTGGAAAATCCACCGTTTTTTACCCTAAGTCACATCTCTGCAGAAAAAGACACCGTCTTTTCAGCCTCAGTCCTTTCGTCCCTATAAGAGTCATATCTGCCCAGGAATAGAGGAAAGGGAAGAAGACTGCAGCAGGCAGCCCATTCCCAGGAACAGAAGCCCTCCACCGCTTCTACCAAGTTCTCAGCATGACGCTGGGACCGTACAGGACCCCTGGATCCTACAAGTAGTATCCAAGGGGTACAGATTGGAATGTCGAGAGGTTTCCCCCCTCGCAGGTTCCTGTAGTCTGCTGTACCAATGTCTCCCTCCGACAGGGAGGCAGTATTGAAAACAATTCACAAGCTGTATTCCCAGCAGGTGATAATAAATTTACCCCTCCGACAACAAGGAAAGGGGTATTACTCCACACTATATGGTGGTACTGAAGGCTAGGTGAGACCTATTCTAAATCTGAAAAATTTGAACACTTACAAGGGTTCAAATCCAGATGGAGTCACTCAGAGCAGTGATAGCAAAGAACAAGGGGACTATATGGTGTCCCGGGACATCAGGGATGCTTACCTCCATGTCCCAAAATTTGCTTTTTCTCACCAAGGGTACCTCAGGTTCGTGGTACAGAACTGTCACTATCAGTTTCAAGACGATGCCGTTGGATTGTCCAAGGCACCCCGGGTCCTTACCAAGGTAATGACCGAAAGGAGGATTCGTCTTCAAAGAAAATGGACGACCTCCTGATAAGAACAAGGTCCAGAGAACAGTTGGAGGTCGGAGTAGCACTATCTCAAGTAGTTCTACGACAGCACGGGTGGATTCTAAATATTCCAAAACCGCAGTTGTTCCGACGACACGTCTGCTGGTCCTAGGGATGATTCTGGACACAGTCCAGGAAAAGGTGTTTCTCCCAGAGGAGAAAGCCAGGGAGTTATCCGAGCTAATCGGGATCCTCCTAAAACCAGGAAAAGTGTCAGTGCATCATTGCACAAGAGTCCTGGTAAAAATGGTGGCTTATTACGAAGCGCTTCCATTCGGCAGATTTCACGCAAGAACTCTTCAGTGGGATCTGCTGGACAAATGGTCCGGATCGCATCTTCAGATGCATCAGCGGATATCCCTATATCCAAGGACAAGGGTGTCTCTCCTGTGGTGATTACAGAGTGCTCATCTTCTAGAGGGCCGCAGATTCGGCATTCAGGATTGGATGCTCGTGACCACGGAGGCCAGCCTGAGAGGCTGGGGAGCAGTCACACAAGGAGTGTGATCAAGTCTGGAGAATTCTCTCCACATAAATATACTGGAGCTAAGAGCAAATTTATAATGCTCTAAGCTTAGCAAGACCTCTGCTTCAAGGTCAGCCGGTATTGATCCAGTGGGATAACATCACGGCAGTCGCCCACGTAAACAGAAAGGGCGGCACAAGAAGCAGGAGGGCAGTGGCAAAACTGCAAGGATTTTTCGCTAGGCGGAAAATCATGTGATAGCACTGTCAGCAGTGTTCATTCCGGGAGTGGACGACTGGGAAGCAGACTTCCTCAGCAGGCACGACCTCCACCCGGGAGAGTGGGAACTTCATCGGGAAGTTTTCCGCATGATTGTGAACCGTTGGGAAAGACCAAAGGTGGACATGATGGCGTCCCGCCCGAACAAAAAAATGGGACAGGTATTGCGCCAGGTCACGAGACCTTCAGGCGATAGCTGTGGACGTCCTGGTAACACCGTGGGTGTAACAGTCGGTGTATGTGTTCCCTTCTCTGCTTCTCATAACCAAGGTATTGAGAATTATAAGACATAGAGGAGTAAGAACTATACTCGTGGCTCCGGATTGGCCAAGAGGGACTTGGTAACCGGAACTTCAAGAGATGCTCACAGAGGACTAATGGCCTCGGGAGCTAAGAAGGGATTTGCTTTCAGCAAGTACCATGTCTGTTCCAAGAGGAACCGTGGCATCGGCCTTTAAGAAAGGACCTGCTCCAGCAGGGACCTTGTGTGTTCCAAGACTTACCGCGACTGCGTTTGACGGCATGGCGGTTTGAACGCCGGATCCTAAGGGAAAAGGCATCCGGAAGAGGTCATACCTACCCTGGTCAAAGCCAGGAAGGAGGTGACCGCACAACGTTATCACCACATGTGGTAAAAATATGTTGCGTGGGTGAGGCCAGGAGGGCCCCACGAAAAAATTTCAACTAGGTCGATTTCTGCACTTCCTGCAAACAGGAGTGTCTATGAGCCTCAAATTGGGGTCCATTAAGGTTCAAGTTTCGGCCCTATAGATTTTCTTCCAGAAAGAATTGGCTTCAGTTCCTGAAGTCCAGACGTTTGTCAAGGGAGTATTGCATATACAGCCCTTGTGTGCCTCCAGTGGCACCGTGGGATCTCAACGTAGTGTTGGGATTCCTCAAATCATATTGGTTTGAACCACTCAAATCTGTGGATTTGAAATATCTCACATGGAAAGTGACCATGCTGTTGGCCCTGGCCTCGGCCAGGCGATTGTCAAAATTGGCGGCTTTGTCTTACAAAAGTCCATATTTGATTTTCCATTCGGACAGGGCAGAACTGCGGACTCGTCCCCAGTTTCTTCCTAAGGTGGTGTCAGCGTTTCACCTGAAACAACCTATTGTGGTGCCTGCGGCTACTAGGGACTTGGAGGACTCCAAGTTGCTAGACGTTGTCAGGGCCCTGAAAATATATATATATATATATATATAATTCCAGGACGGCTGGAGTCAGAAAGTCTGACTTGCTGTTTATATTGTAGGCACCCAAAAAGCTGGGTGCTCCTGCTTCTAAGCAGACTATTGCTCGTTGGATTTGTAGTACAATTCAGCTTGCACATTCTGTGGCAGGCCTGCCACAGCCAAAATCTGTAAATGCCCATTCCACAAGGAAGGTGGGCTCATCTTGGGCGGCTGCCCGAGGGGTCTCGGTTTTACAACTTTGCCGAGCAGCTACTTGGTCAGGGGCAAACACGTTTGCTAAATTCTACAAATTTGATACCCTGGCTGAGGAGGACCTGGAGTTCTCTCATTCGGTGCTGCAGAGTCATCCGCACTCTCCCGCCCGTTTGGGAGCTTTGGTATAATCCCCATGGTCCTGACGGAGTCCCCAGCATCCACTAGGACGTTAGAGAAAATAAGATTTTACTTACCGATAAATCTATTTCTCATAGTCCGTAGTGGATGCTGGGCGCCCATCCCAAGTGCGGATTGTCTGCATTACTTGTACATAGTTATTGTTACAAAAAAAATCGGGTTATTATTGTTGTGAGCCATCTTTTTTAGAGGCTACTTCATTGTTATCATACTGTTAACTGGGTTCAAATCACAAGTTGTACGGTGTGATTGGTGTGGCTGGTATGAGTCTTACCCGGGATTCAAGATCCTTCCTTATTGTGTACGCTCGTCCGGGCACAGTACCTAACTGAGGCTTGGAGGAGGGTCATAGGGGGAGGAGCCAGTACACACCATGTGATCCTAAAAGCTTGCTTTTGTGCCCTGTCTCCTGCGGAGCCGCTATTCCCCATGGTCCTGACGGAGTCCCCAGCATCCACTACGGACTATGAGAAATAGATTTATCGGTAAGTAAAATCTTATTATTAAAAAAAAAAAAAAAAAAACCCGATTTCTATGCAGACACGGAGCAACACCATTTTGTGCCCCTTGCGCAATATTAAGTCCCCACGGTAATGCCTGTCACCATATTATGCCCCACACAGTAATGCCCCTGACACCATATTATCATATTATGGGCACACAACATACTTGCCTACTCTTCCGGAATGGACAAGAGGCTCCTGAAAATCGGGTGACCCTCCTGGCCCCCTGAAAGAGCAGGCAAGTCTCCCGATTTTTCAGGTCCCCCCCTGCCCGGCCGCCCACTTAGTGAGTAAAGTGGGCGGTCCGGGCAGTCGATGACGTGATTCTTGCTGAATCGCGTCATCATAGCCACACCCCCTGCTGTATAATGCCGGTAATCGGGGCATTACAGAGCAGGGGGCGTGGCTTAAATGATGTGCCACGGTAACCCTGTCCCATCCCGCCCCACCTCCATCCCGCCTCCTATGCATGTCATAGCCCTGCCCCACTCCCCTGCTGAGCCGAACTGGATGTCGGCATGTATGTCTGGTGCGCCTGTACACACTGTAATACCACCTGGTGCGCCTGTACACTCTGTAATACCACCTGGTGCGCCTGTACACTCTAATACCGCCTGGTGCGCCTGTACACTCTGTAATACCGCCTGGTGCGCCTGTACACTCTGTAATACCGCCTGGTGCGCCTGTACACTCTGTAATACCACCTGGTGCACCTGTACACTCTGTAATACCACCTGGTGCGCCTGTACACTCTGTAATACCACCTGGTGCGCCTGTACACTCTAATACCGCCTGGTGCGCCTGTACACTCTGTAATACCGCCTGGTGCGCCTGTACACTCTGTAATACCACCTGGTGCACCTGTACACTCTGTAATACCACCAGGTGCGCCTGTACACTCTGTAATACCACCTGGTGCGGCTGTACACTCTGTAATACCGTCTGGTGCGCTTGTACACTCTGTAATACCACCTGGTGTGCCTGTACACTCTGTAATACTGTCTGGTGCGCCTGTACACTCTGTAATACCACCAGGTGCGCCTGTACACTCTGTAATACCACCTGGTGCGCCTGTACACTCTAATACCGCCTGGTGCGCCTGTACACTCTGTAATACCACCTGGTGCGCCTGTACACTCTAATACCGCCTGGTGCGCCTGTACACTCTGTAATACCACCAGGTGCGCCTGTACACTCTGTAATACCACCTGGTGCGGCTGTACACTCTGTAATACCGTCTGATGCGCCTGTACACTCTGTAATACCACCTGGTGCGCCTGTACACTCTGTAATACTGTCTGGTGCGCCTGTACACTCTGTAATACCACTAGGTGCGCCTGTACACTCTGTAATACCACCTGGTGCGCCTGTACACTCTAATACCGCCTGGTGCACCTGTACACTCTGTAATACCACCTGGTGTGGCTGTACACTCTGTAATACCACCAGGTGCGCCTGTACACTCTGTAATACCACCTGGTGCGCCTGTACACTCTGTAATACCACCTGGTGCGCCTGTACACTCTGTAATACCGCCTGGTGCACCTGTACACTCTGTAATACCGACTGGTGCGCCTGTACACTCTGTAATACCACCTGGTGCGCCTGTACACTCTGTAATACCACCAGGTGCGCCTGTACACTCTGTAATGCCACCTGGTGCGGCTGTACACTCTGTAATACCGTCTGGTGCGCCTGTACACTCTGTAATACCACCTGGTGCGCCTGTACACTCTGTAATACTGTCTGGTGCGCCTGTACACTCTGTAATACCACCAGGTGCGCCTGTACACTCTAATACCACCTGGTGCGCCTGTACACTCTAATACCGCCTGGTGCGCCTGTACACTCTGTAATACCACCTGGTGCGGCTGTACACTCTGTAATACCACCAGGTGCGCCTGTACAGTCTGTAATACCACCTGGTGCGGCTGTACACTCTGTAATACCGTCTGGTGCGCCTGTACACTCTGTAATACCACCTGGTGCGCCTGTACACTGTAATACCACCTGGTGCGCCTGTACACTCTGTAATACCACCTGGTGCGCCTGTACACTCTGTAATACCACCTGGTGCGCCTCTACACTCTAATACCGCCTGGTGCGCCTGTACACTCTGTAATACCACCTGGTGCGGCTGTAAACTCTGTAATACCACCTGGTGCGCCTGTACACTCTGTAATACCACCTGGTGCGCCTGTACACTCTGTAATACCACCAGGTGCGACTGTACAATCTGTAATACCACCTGGTGCGCCTGTACACTCTGTAATACCGCCTGGTGCGCCTGTACACTCTGTAATACCACCAGGTGCGCCTGTACACTCTCTAATACCACCTGGTGCGGCTGTACACTCTGTAATACCGTCTGGTGCGCCTGTACACTCTGTAATACCACCTGGTGCGCCTGTACACTCTGTAATACTGTCTGGTGTGCCTGTACACTCTGTAATACCACCAGGTGCGCCTGTACACTCTGTAATATCACCTGGTGCGCCTGTACACTCTAATACCGCCTGGTGCGCCTGTACACTCTGTAATACCACCTGGTGCTGCTGTACACTCTGTAATACCACCTGGTGCGCCTGTACACTCTGTAATACCACCTGGTGCGCATGTACACTCTGTAATACCACCAGGTGCGCCTGTACACTCTGTAATACCACCTGGTGCGCCTGTACACTCTGTAATACCGCCTGGTGCGCCTGTACATTCTGTAATACCACCTGGTGCGCCTGTACACTCTGTAATACCACCTGGTGTGGCTGTACACTCTGTAATACCACCTGGTGCGCCTGTACACTCTGTAATACCACCTGGTGCGCCTATACACTCTGTAATACCGCCTGGTGCGGCTGTACACTCTGTAATACCACCTGGTGCGCCTGTACACTCTGTAATGCCACCTGGTGCGCCTGTACACTCTGTAATACCACCTGGTGCTGCTGTACACTCTGTAATACCACCTGGTGCGCCTGTGCACTCTGTAATACCACCTGGTGCGCATGTACACTCTGTAATACCACCAGGTGCGCCTGTACACTCTGTAATACCACCTGGTGCGCCTGTACACTCTGTAATACCGCCTGGTGCGCCTGTATATTCTGTAATACCACCTGGTGCGCCTGTACACTCTGTAATACCACCTGGTGTGGCTGTACACTCTGTAATACCACCTGGTGCGCCTGTACACTCTGTAATACCACCTGGTGCGCCTGTACACTCTGTAATACCGCCTGGTGCGGCTGTACACTCTGTAATACCACCTGGACCTGGTGCGCCTGTACACTCTGTAATACCACCTGGTGCACCTGTACACTCTGTAATACCACCTGGTGCGCCTGTACACTCTGTAATACCACCTGGTGCGGCTGTACACTCTGTAATACCACCTGGTGCGCCTGTACACTCTGTAATACCGCCTGGTGCGCCTGTACACTCTGTAATACTACCTGGTGCGCCTGTACACTCTGTAATATCGCCTGGTGCGCCTGTACACTCTGTAATACCGCCTGGTGCGCCTGTACACTCTGTAATACCGCCTGGTGCGCCTGTACACTCTGTAACACCACCTGGTGCACCTGTACACTCTGTAATACTGCCTGGTGCGCCTGTACACTCTGTAATACCGCCTGGTGCGCCTGTACACTCTGTAATACCGCCTGGTGCGCCTGTACACTCTGTAATACCACCTGGTGCGGCTGTACACTCTGTAATACCACCTGGTGCGCCTATACACTCTGTAATACCGCCTGGTGCGGCTGTACACTCTGTAATACCACCTGGTGCGCCTGTACACTCTGTAATGCCACCTGGTGCGCCTGTACACTCTGTAATACCACCTGGTGCTGCTGTACACTCTGTAATACCACCTGGTGCGCCTGTGCACTCTGTAATACCACCTGGTGCGCATGTACACTCTGTAATACCACCAGGTGCGCCTGTACACTCTGTAATACCACCTGGTGCGCCTGTACACTCTGTAATACCGCCTGGTGCGCCTGTATATTCTGTAATACCACCTGGTGCGCCTGTACACTCTGTAATACCACCTGGTGTGGCTGTACACTCTGTAATACCACCTGGTGCGCCTGTACACTCTGTAATACCACCTGGTGCGCCTGTACACTCTGTAATACCGCCTGGTGCGGCTGTACACTCTGTAATACCACCTGGACCTGGTGCGCCTGTACACTCTGTAATACCACCTGGTGCACCTGTACACTCTGTAATACCACCTGGTGCGCCTGTACACTCTGTAATACCACCTGGTGCGGCTGTACACTCTGTAATACCACCTGGTGCGCCTGTACACTCTGTAATACCGCCTGGTGCGCCTGTACACTCTGTAATACTACCTGGTGCGCCTGTACACTCTGTAATATCACCTGGTGCGCCTGTACACTCTGTAATACCGCCTGGTGCGCCTGTACACTCTGTAATACCGCCTGGTGCGCCTGTACACTCTGTAACACCACCTGGTGCACCTGTACACTCTGTAATACTGCCTGGTGCGCCTGTACACTCTGTAATACCGCCTGGTGCGCCTGTACACTCTGTAATACCGCCTGGTGCGCCTGTACACTCTGTAATACCACCTGGTGCGGCTGTACACTCTGTAATACCACCTGGTGCGCCTGTACACTCTGTAATACCACCTGGTGTGCCTGTACACTCTGTAATACCACCTGGAGCGCCTGTACACTCTAATACCGCCTGGTGCGCCTGTACACTCTGTAATACCGTGTGGTGCACCTGTACACTCTGTAATACTGCCTGGTGCGCCTGTACACTCTGTAATACCGCCTGGTGCGCCTGTACACTCTGTAATACCGCCTGGTGCGCCTGTACACTCTGTAATACCACCTGGTGCGGCTTTACACTCTATAATACCACCTGGTGCGCCTGTACACTCTGTAATACCACCTGGTGTGCCTGTACACTCTGTAAAACCACCTGGTGCGCCTGTACACTCTAATACCGCCTGGTGCGCCTGTACACTCTGTAATACCATGTGGTGCGCCTGTACACTCTGTAATACCACCTGGTGCTGCTGTACACTCTGTAATACCACCTGGTGCGCCTGTACACTCTGTAATACCACCAGGTGCGCCTGTACAGTCTGTAATACCACCTGGTGCGGCTGTACACTCTGTAATACCGTCTGGTGCGCCTGTACACTCTGTAATACCACCTGGTGCGCCTGTACACTGTAATACCACCTGGTGCGCCTGTACACTCTGTAATACCACCTGGTGCGCCTGTACACTCTGTAATACCACCTGGTGCGCCTCTACACTCTAATACCGCCTGGTGCGCCTGTACACTCTGTAATACCACCTGGTGCGGCTGTACACTCTGTAATACCACCTGGTGCGCCTGTACACTCTGTAATACCACCTGGTGCGCCTGTACACTCTGTAATACCACCAGGTGCGACTGTACAATCTGTAATACCACCTGGTGCGCCTGTACACTCTGTAATACCGCCTGGTGCGCCTGTACACTCTGTAATACCACCAGGTGCCCCTGTACACTCTCTAATACCACCTGGTGCGGCTGTACACTCTGTAATACCGTCTGGTGCGCCTGTACACTCTGTAATACCACCTGGTGCGCCTGTACACTCTGTAATACTGTCTGGTGTGCCTGTACACTCTGTAATACCACCAGGTGCGCCTGTACACTCTGTAATATCACCTGGTGCGCCTGTACACTCTAATACCGCCTGGTGCGCCTGTACACTCTGTAATACCACCTGGTGCTGCTGTACACTCTGTAATACCACCTGGTGCGCCTGTACACTCTGTAATACCACCTGGTGCGCATGTACACTCTGTAATACCACCAGGTGCGCCTGTACACTCTGTAATACCACCTGGTGCGCCTGTACACTCTGTAATACCGCCTGGTACGCCTGTACATTCTGTAATACCACCTGGTGCGCCTGTACACTCTGTAATACCACCTGGTGTGGCTGTACACTCTGTAATACCACCTGGTGCGCCTGTACACTCTGTAATACCACCTGGTGCGCCTATACACTCTGTAATACCGCCTGGTGCGGCTGTACACTCTGTAATACCACCTGGTGCGCCTGTACACTCTGTAATGCCACCTGGTGCGCCTGTACACTCTGTAATACCACCTGGTGCGCCTATACACTCTGTAATACCGCCTGGTGCGGCTGTACATTCTGTAATACCACCTGGTGCGCCTGTACACTCTGTAATACCACCTGGTGTGGCTGTACACTCTGTAATACCACCTGGTGCGCCTGTACACTCTGTAATACCACCTGGTGCGGCTGTACACTCTATAATACCACCTGGTGCGCCTGTACACTCTGTAATACCACCTGGTGTGCCTGTACACTCTGTAATACCACCTGGTGCGCCTGTACACTCTAATACCGCCTGGTGCACCTGTACACTCTGTAATACCATGTGGTGCGCCTGTACACTCTGTAATACCACCTGGTGCTGCTGTACACTCTGTAATACCACCTGGTGCGCCTGTACACTCTGTAATACCACCAGGTGCGCCTGTACAGTCTGTAATACCACCTGGTGCGGCTGTACACTCTGTAATACCGTCTGGTGCGCCTGTACACTCTGTAATACCACCTGGTGCGCCTGTACACTGTAATACCACCTGGTGCGCCTGTACACTCTGTAATACCACCTGGTGCGCCTGTACACTCTGTAATACCACCTGGTGCGCCTCTACACTCTAATACCGCCTGGTGCGCCTGTACACTCTGTAATACCACCTGGTGCGGCTGTACACTCTGTAATACCACCTGGTGCGCCTGTACACTCTGTAATACCACCTGGTGCGCCTGTACACTCTGTAATACCACCAGGTGCGACTGTACAATCTGTAATACCACCTGGTGCGCCTGTACACTCTGTAATACCGCCTGGTGCGCCTGTACACTCTGTAATACCACCAGGTGCGCCTGTACACTCTCTAATACCACCTGGTGCGGCTGTACACTCTGTAATACCGTCTGGTGCGCCTGTACACTCTGTAATACCACCTGGTGCGCCTGTACACTCTGTAATACTGTCTGGTGTGCCTGTACACTCTGTAATACCACCAGGTGCGCCTGTACACTCTGTAATATCACCTGGTGCGCCTGTACACTCTAATACCGCCTGGTGCGCCTGTACACTCTGTAATACCACCTGGTGCTGCTGTACACTCTGTAATACCACCTGGTGCGCCTGTACACTCTGTAATACCACCTGGTGCGCATGTACACTCTGTAATACCACCAGGTGCGCCTGTACACTCTGTAATACCACCTGGTGCGCCTGTACACTCTGTAATACCGCCTGGTGCGCCTGTACATTCTGTAATACCACCTGGTGCGCCTGTACACTCTGTAATACCACCTGGTGTGGCTGTACACTCTGTAATACCACCTGGTGCGCCTGTACACTCTGTAATACCACCTGGTGCGCCTATACACTCTGTAATACCGCCTGGTGCGGCTGTACACTCTGTAATACCACCTGGTGCGCCTGTACACTCTGTAATGCCACCTGGTGCGCCTGTACACTCTGTAATACCACCTGGTGCGCCTATACACTCTGTAATACCGCCTGGTGCGGCTGTACATTCTGTAATACCACCTGGTGCGCCTGTACACTCTGTAATACCACCTGGTGTGGCTGTACACTCTGTAATACCACCTGGTGCGCCTGTACACTCTGTAATACCACCTGGTGCGCCTATACACTCTGTAATACCGCCTGGTGCGGCTGTACACTCTGTAATACCATGTGGTGCGCCTGTACACTCTGTAATACCACCTGGTGCTGCTGTACACTCTGTAATACCACCTGGTGCGCCTGTACACTCTGTAATACCACCAGGTGCGCCTGTACAGTCTGTAATACCACCTGGTGCGGCTGTACACTCTGTAATACCGTCTGGTGCGCCTGTACACTCTGTAATACCACCTGGTGCGCCTGTACACTGTAATACCACCTGGTGCGCCTGTACACTCTGTAATACCACCTGGTGCGCCTGTACACTCTGTAATACCACCTGGTGCGCCTCTACACTCTAATACCGCCTGGTGCGCCTGTACACTCTGTAATACCACCTGGTGCGGCTGTACACTCTGTAATACCACCTGGTGCGCCTGTACACTCTGTAATACCACCTGGTGCGCCTGTACACTCTGTAATACCACCAGGTGCGACTGTACAATCTGTAATACCACCTGGTGCGCCTGTACACTCTGTAATACCGCCTGGTGCGCCTGTACACTCTGTAATACCACCTGGTGCGCCTGTACACTCTGTAATACCGCCTGGTGCGGCTGTACACTCTGTAATACCACCTGGACCTGGTGCGCCTGTACACTCTGTAATACCACCTGGTGCACCTGTACACTCTGTAATACCACCTGGTGCGCCTGTACACTCTGTAATACCACCTGGTGCGGCTGTACACTCTGTAATACCACCTGGTGCGCCTGTACACTCTGTAATACCGCCTGGTGCGCCTGTACACTCTGTAATACTACCTGGTGCGCCTGTACACTCTGTAATATCACCTGGTGCGCCTGTACACTCTGTAATACCGCCTGGTGCGCCTGTACACTCTGTAATACCGCCTGGTGCGCCTGTACACTCTGTAACACCGCCTGGTGCACCTGTACACTCTGTAATACTGCCTGGTGCGCCTGTACACTCTGTAATACCGCCTGGTGCGCCTGTACACTCTGTAATACCGCCTGGTGCGCCTGTACACTCTGTAATACCACCTGGTGCGGCTGTACACTCTGTAATACCACCTGGTGCGCCTGTACACTCTGTAATACCACCTGGTGTGCCTGTACACTCTGTAATACCACCTGGTGCGCCTGTACACTCTAATACCGCCTGGTGCGCCTGTACACTCTGTAATACCGTGTGGTGCACCTGTACACTCTGTAATACTGCCTGGTGCGCCTGTACACTCTGTAATACCGCCTGGTGCGCCTGTACACTCTGTAATACCGCCTGGTGCGCCTGTACACTCTGTAATACCACCTGGTGCGGCTGTACACTCTATAATACCACCTGGTGCGCCTGTACACTCTGTAATACCACCTGGTGTGCCTGTACACTCTGTAATACCACCTGGTGCGCCTGTACACTCTAATACCGCCTGGTGCGCCTGTACACTCTGTAATACCATGTGGTGCGCCTGTACACTCTGTAATACCACCTGGTGCTGCTGTACACTCTGTAATACCACCTGGTGCGCCTGTACACTCTGTAATACCACCAGGTGCGCCTGTACAGTCTGTAATACCACCTGCTGCGGCTGTACACTCTGTAATACCGTCTGGTGCGCCTGTACACTCTGTAATACCACCTGGTGCGCCTGTACACTGTAATACCACCTGGTGCGCCTGTACACTCTGTAATACCACCTGGTGCGCCTGTACACTCTGTAATACCACCTGGTGCGCCTCTACACTCTAATACCGCCTGGTGCGCCTGTACACTCTGTAATACCACCTGGTGCGGCTGTACACTCTGTAATACCACCTGGTGCGCCTGTACACTCTGTAATACCACCTGGTGCGCCTGTACACTCTGTAATACCACCAGGTGCGACTGTACAATCTGTAATACCACCTGGTGCGCCTGTACACTCTGTAATACCGCCTGGTGCGCCTGTACACTCTGTAATACCACCAGGTGCGCCTGTACACTCTCTAATACCACCTGGTGCGGCTGTACACTCTGTAATACCGTCTGGTGCGCCTGTACACTCTGTAATACCACCTGGTGCGCCTGTACACTCTGTAATACTGTCTGGTGTGCCTGTACACTCTGTAATACCACCAGGTGCGCCTGTACACTCTGTAATATCACCTGGTGCGCCTGTACACTCTAATACCGCCTGGTGCGCCTGTACACTCTGTAATACCACCTGGTGCTGCTGTACACTCTGTAATACCACCTGGTGCGCCTGTACACTCTGTAATACCACCTGGTGCGCATGTACACTCTGTAATACCACCAGGTGCGCCTGTACACTCTGTAATACCACCTGGTGCGCCTGTACACTCTGTAATACCGCCTGGTGCGCCTGTACATTCTGTAATACCACCTGGTGCGCCTGTACACTCTGTAATACCACCTGGTGTGGCTGTACACTCTGTAATACCACCTGGTGCGCCTGTACACTCTGTAATACCACCTGGTGCGCCTATACACTCTGTAATACCGCCTGGTGCGGCTGTACACTCTGTAATACCACCTGGTGCGCCTGTACACTCTGTAATGCCACCTGGTGCGCCTGTACACTCTGTAATACCACCTGGTGCGCCTATACACTCTGTAATACCGCCTGGTGCGGCTGTACATTCTGTAATACCACCTGGTGCGCCTGTACACTCTGTAATACCACCTGGTGTGGCTGTACACTCTGTAATACCACCTGGTGCGCCTGTACACTCTGTAATACCACCTGGTGCGGCTGTACACTCTATAATACCACCTGGTGCGCCTGTACACTCTGTAATACCACCTGGTGTGCCTGTACACTCTGTAATACCACCTGGTGCGCCTGTACACTCTAATACCGCCTGGTGCGCCTGTACACTCTGTAATACCATGTGGTGCGCCTGTACACTCTGTAATACCACCTGGTGCTGCTGTACACTCTGTAATACCACCTGGTGCGCCTGTACACTCTGTAATACCACCAGGTGCGCCTGTACAGTCTGTAATACCACCTGGTGCGGCTGTACACTCTGTAATACCGTCTGGTGCGCCTGTACACTCTGTAATACCACCTGGTGCGCCTGTACACTGTAATACCACCTGGTGCGCCTGTACACTCTGTAATACCACCTGGTGCGCCTATACACTCTGTAATACCGCCTGGTGCGGCTGTACACTCTGTAATACCACCTGGTGCGCCTGTACACTCTGTAATGCCACCTGGTGCGCCTGTACACTCTGTAATACCACCTGGTGCGCCTATACACTCTGTAATACCGCCTGGTGTGGCTGTACATTCTGTAATACCACCTGGTGCGCCTGTACACTCTGTAATACCACCTGGTGTGGCTGTACACTCTGTAATACCACCTGGTGCGCCTGTACACTCTGTAATACCACCTGGTGCGCCTATACACTCTGTAATACCGCCTGGTGCGGCTGTACACTCTGTAATACCATGTGGTGCGCCTGTACACTCTGTAATACCACCTGGTGCTGCTGTACACTCTGTAATACCACCTGGTGCGCCTGTACACTCTGTAATACCACCAGGTGCGCCTGTACAGTCTGTAATACCACCTGGTGCGGCTGTACACTCTGTAATACCGTCTGGTGCGCCTGTACACTCTGTAATACCACCTGGTGCGCCTGTACACTCTGTAATACCACCTGGTGCGCCTCTACACTCTAATACCGCCTGGTGCGCCTGTACACTCTGTAATACCACCTGGTGCGGCTGTACACTCTGTAATACCACCTGGTGCGCCTGTACACTCTGTAATACCACCTGGTGCGCCTGTACACTCTGTAATACCACCAGGTGCGACTGTACAATCTGTAATACCACCTGGTGCGCCTGTACACTCTGTAATACCGCCTGGTGCGCCTGTACACTCTGTAATACCACCAGGTGCGCCTGTACACTCTCTAATACCACCTGGTGCGGCTGTACACTCTGTAATACCGTCTGGTGCGCCTGTACACTCTGTAATACCACCTGGTGCGCCTGTACACTCTGTAATACTGTCTGGTGTGCCTGTACACTCTGTAATACCACCAGGTGCGCCTGTACACTCTGTAATATCACCTGGTGCGCCTGTACACTCTAATACCGCCTGGTGCGCCTGTACACTCTGTAATACCACCTGGTGCTGCTGTACACTCTGTAATACCACCTGGTGCGCCTGTACACTCTGTAATACCACCTGGTGCGCATGTACACTCTGTAATACCACCAGGTGCGCCTGTACACTCTGTAATACCACCTGGTGCGCCTGTACACTCTGTAATACCGCCTGGTGCGCCTGTACATTCTGTAATACCACCTGGTGCGCCTGTACACTCTGTAATACCACCTGGTGTGGCTGTACACTCTGTAATACCACCTGGTGCGCCTGTACACTCTGTAATACCACCTGGTGCGCCTATACACTCTGTAATACCGCCTGGTGCGGCTGTACACTCTGTAATACCACCTGGTGCGCCTGTACACTCTGTAATGCCACCTGGTGCGCCTGTACACTCTGTAATACCACCTGGTGCTGCTGTACACTCTGTAATACCACCTGGTGCGCCTGTGCACTCTGTAATACCACCTGGTGCGCATGTACACTCTGTAATACCACCAGGTGCGCCTGTACACTCTGTAATACCACCTGGTGCGCCTGTACACTCTGTAATACCGCCTGGTGCGCCTGTATATTCTGTAATACCACCTGGTGCGCCTGTTCACTCTGTAATACCACCTGGTGTGGCTGTACACTCTGTAATACCACCTGGTGCGCCTGTACACTCTGTAATACCACCTGGTGCGCCTGTACACTCTGTAATACCGCCTGGTGCGGCTGTACACTCTTTAATACCACCTGGACCTGGTGCGCCTGTACACTCTGTAATACCACCTGGTGCACCTGTACACTCTGTAATACCACCTGGTGCGCCTGTACACTCTGTAATACCACCTGGTGCGGCTGTACACTCTGTAATACCACCTGGTGCGCCTGTACACTCTGTAATACCGCCTGGTGCGCCTGTACACTCTGTAATACTACCTGGTGCGCCTCTACACTCTGTAATATCACCTGGTGCGCCTGTACACTCTGTAATACCGCCTGGTGCGCCTGTACACTCTGTAATACCGCCTGGTGCGCCTGTACACTCTGTAACACCACCTGGTGCACCTGTACACTCTGTAATACTGCCTGGTGCGCCTGTACACTCTGTAATACCGCCTGGTGCGCCTGTACACTCTGTAATACCGCCTGGTGCGCCTGTACACTCTGTAATACCACCTGGTGCGGCTGTACACTCTGTAATACCACCTGGTGCGCCTGTACACTCTGTAATACCACCTGGTGTGCCTGTACACTCTGTAATACCACCTGGTGCGCCTGTACACTCTAATACCGCCTGGTGCGCCTGTACACTCTGTAATACCGTGTGGTGCACCTGTACACTCTGTAATACTGCCTGGTGCGCCTGTACACTCTGTAATACCGCCTGGTGCGCCTGTACACTCTGTAATACCGCCTGGTGCGCCTGTACACTCTGTAATACCACCTGGTGCGGCTGTACACTCTATAATACCACCTGGTGCGCCTGTACACTCTGTAATACCACCTGGTGTGCCTGTACACTCTGTAATACCACCTGGTGCGCCTGTACACTCTAATACCGCCTGGTGCGCCTGTACACTCTGTAATACCGCCTGGTGCGCCTGTATATTCTGTAATACCACCTGGTGCGCCTGTACACTCTGTAATACCACCTGGTGTGGCTGTACACTCTGTAATACCACCTGGTGCGCCTGTACACTCTGTAATACCACCTGGTGCGCCTGTACACTCTGTAATACCGCCTGGTGCGGCTGTACACTCTTTAATACCACCTGGACCTGGTGCGCCTGTACACTCTGTAATACCACCTGGTGCACCTGTACACTCTGTAATACCACCTGGTGCGCCTGTACACTCTGTAATACCACCTGGTGCGGCTGTACACTCTGTAATACCACCTGGTGCGCCTGTACACTCTGTAATACCGCCTGGTGCGCCTGTACACTCTGTAATACTACCTGGTGCGCCTCTACACTCTGTAATATCACCTGGTGCGCCTGTACACTCTGTAATACCGCCTGGTGCGCCTGTACACTCTGTAATACCGCCTGGTGCGCCTGTACACTCTGTAACACCACCTGGTGCACCTGTACACTCTGTAATACTGCCTGGTGCGCCTGTACACTCTGTAATACCGCCTGGTGCGCCTGTACACTCTGTAATACCGCCTGGTGCGCCTGTACACTCTGTAATACCACCTGGTGCGGCTGTACACTCTGTAATACCACCTGGTGCGCCTGTACACTCTGTAATACCACCTGGTGTGCCTGTACACTCTGTAATACCACCTGGTGCGCCTGTACACTCTAATACCGCCTGGTGCGCCTGTACACTCTGTAATACCGTGTGGTGCACCTGTACACTCTGTAATACTGCCTGGTGCGCCTGTACACTCTGTAATACCGCCTGGTGCGCCTGTATACTCTGTAATACCGCCTGGTGCGCCTGTACACTCTGTAATACCACCTGGTGCGGCTGTACACTCTATAATACCACCTGGTGCGCCTGTACACTCTGTAATACCACCTGGTGTGCCTGTACACTCTGTAATACCACCTGGTGCGCCTGTACACTCTAATACCGCCTGGTGCGCCTGTACACTCTGTAATACCATGTGGTGCGCCTGTACACTCTGTAATACCACCTGGTGCTGCTGTACACTCTGTAATACCACCTGGTGCGCCTGTACACTCTGTAATACCACCAGGTGCGCCTGTACAGTCTGTAATACCGCCTGGTGCGCCTGTACACTCTAATACCGCCTGTTGCGCCTGTACACTCTGTAATACCGCCTGGTGCGCCTGTACACTCTGTAATACCGCCTGGTGCGCCTGTACACTCTGTAATACCGCCTGGTGCGGCTGTACACTCTGTAATACCACCTGGTGCACCTGTACACACTGTAATACCACCTGGTGCGCCTGTATACTTTGTAATACCACCTGGTGCGCCTGTACACTCTGTAATACCATCTGGTGCGCCTGTACACCCTGTAATACCACCTGGTGCGGCTGTACACTCTGTAATACCACCTGGTGCGCCTGTACACTCTGTAATACCACCTGGTGCGCCTGTACACTCTGTAATACCACCTGGTGCACCTGTACACTCTGTAATACCACCTGGTGCACCTGTACACTCTGTAATACCACCAGGTGCGCCTGTACACTCTGTAATACCACCTGGTGCGCCTGTACACTCTGTAATACCACCTGGTGCGCCTGTACACTCTGTAATACCACCTGGTGCGCCTGTACACTCTGTAATACCACCAGGTGCGCCTGTACACTCTGTAATACCGCCTGGTGCGCCTGTACACTCTGTAATACCGCCTGGTGCGCCTGTACACTCTGTAATACCACCTGGTGCGCCTGTACACTCTGTAATACCGCCTGGTGCGCCTGTACACTCTGTAATACCACCAGGTGCGCCTGTACACTCTGTAATACCACCTGGTGCACCTGTACACTCTGTAATACCACCAGGTGCGCCTGTACACTCTGTATTACCGCCTGGTGCGCCTTTACACTCTGTAATACCACCTGGTGCGCCTGTACACTCTGTAATACCACCTGGTGCGCCTGTACACTCTGTTATACCACCAGGTGCGCCTGTACACTCTGTAATACCGCCTGGTGCGCCTGTACACTCTGTAATACCACCTGGTGCGCCTGTACACTCTGTAATACCACCTGGTGCGCCTGTACACTCTGTAATACCACCTGGTGCGCCTGTACACTCTGTAATACCACCAGGTGCACCTGTACACTCTGTAATACCGCCTGGTGCGCCTGTACACTCTGTAATACCACCTGGTGCGCCTGTACACTCTGTAATACCGTGTGGTGCACCTGTACACTCTGTAATACCACCAGGTGCGCCTGTACACTCTGTAATACCGCCTGGTGCGCCTGTACACTCTGTAATACCGCCTGGTGCGCCTGTACACTCTGTAATACCGTGTGGTGCACCTGTACACTCTGTAATACCACCTGGTGCGCCTGTACACTCTGTAATACCACCTGGTGCGCCTGTACACTCTAATACCGCCTGGTGCGCCTGTACACTCTGTAATACCGCCTGGTGCGCCTGTACACTCTGTAATACCACCTGGTGCGCCTGTACACTCTGTAATACCACCAGGTGCGCCTGTACACTCTGTAATACACCTGGTGCGGCTGTACACTCTATAATACCGTCTGGTGCGCTTGTACACTCTGTAATACCACCTGGTGTGCCTGTACACTCTGTAATACTGTCTGGTGCGCCTGTACACTCTGTGATACCACCTGGTGCGCCTGTACACTCTAATACCGCCTGGTGCGCCTGTACACTCTGTAATACCACCTGGTGCGCCTGTACACTCTAATACCGCCTGGTGCGCCTGTACACTCTGTAATACCACCAGGTGCGCCTGTACACTCTGTAATACCACCTGGTGCGGCTGTACACTCTGTAATACCGTCTGATGCGCCTGTACACTCTGTAATACCACCTGGTGCGCCTGTACACTCTGTAATACTGTCTGGTGCGCCTGTACACTCTGTAATACCACTAGGTGCGCCTGTACACTCTGTAATACCACCTGGTGCGCCTGTACACTCTAATACCGCCTGGTGCACCTGTACACTCTGTAATACCACCTGGTGTGGCTGTACACTCTGTAATACCACCAGGTGCGCCTGTACACTCTGTAATACCACCTGGTGCGCCTGTACACTCTGTAATACCACCTGGTGCGCCTGTACACTCTGTAATACCGCCTGGTGCACCTGTACACTCTGTAATACCGACTGGTGCGCCTGTACACTCTGTAATACCACCTGGTGCGCCTGTACACTCTGTAATACCACCAGGTGCGCCTGTACACTCTGTAATACCACCTGGTGCGCCTGTACACTCTGTAATACCACCTGGTGCGGCTGTACACTCTGTAATACCGTCTGGTGCGCCTGTACACTCTGTAATACCACCTGGTGCGCCTGTACACTCTGTAATACTGTCTGGTGCGCCTGTACACTCTGTAATACCACCAGGTGCGCCTGTACACTCTAATACCACCTGGTGCGCCTGTACACTCTAATACCGCCTGGTGCGCCTGTACACTCTGTAATACCACCTGGTGCGGCTGTACACTCTGTAATACCACCAGGTGCGCCTGTACAGTCTGTAATACCACCTGGTGCGGCTGTACACTCTGTAATACCGTCTGGTGCGCCTGTACACTCTGTAATACCACCTGGTGCGCCTGTACACTGTAATACCACCTGGTGCGCCTGTACACTCTGTAATACCACCTGGTGCGCCTGTACACTCTGTAATACCACCTGGTGCGCCTCTACACTCTAATACCGCCTGGTGCGCCTGTACACTCTGTTATACCACCTGGTGCGGCTGTACACTCTGTAATACCACCTGGTGCGCCTGTACACTCTGTAATACCACCTGGTGCGCCTGTACACTCTGTAATACCACCAGGTGCGACTGTACAATCTGTAATACCACCTGGTGCGCCTGTACACTCTGTAATACCGCCTGGTGCGCCTGTACACTCTGTAATACCACCAGGTGCGCCTGTACACTCTGTAATACCACCTGGTGTGGCTGTACACTCTGTAATACCACCTGGTGCGCCTGTACACTCTGTAATACCACCTGGTGCGCCTATACACTCTGTAATACCGCCTGGTGCACCTGTACACTCTGTAATACCACCTGGTGCGCCTGTACACTCTGTAATACCACCTGGTGCGGCTGTACACTCTGTAATACCACCTGGTGCGCCTGTACACTCTGTAATACCGCCTGGTGCGCCTGTACACTCTGTAATACTACCTGGTGCGCCTGTACACTCTGTAATATCACCTGGTGCGCCTGTACACTCTGTAATACCGCCTGGTGCGCCTGTACACTCTGTAATACCGCCTGGTGCGCCTGTACACTCTGTAACACCACCTGGTGCACCTGTACACTCTGTAATACTGCCTGGTGCGCCTGTACACTCTGTAATACCGCCTGGTGCGCCTGTACACTCTGTAATACCGCCTGGTGCGCCTGTACACTCTGTAATACCACCTGGTGCGGCTGTACACTCTGTAATACCACCTGGTGCGCCTGTACACTCTGTAATACCACCTGGTGTGCCTGTACACTCTGTAATACCACCTGGTGCGCCTGTACACTCTAATACCGCCTGGTGCGCCTGTACACTCTGTAATACCGTGTGGTGCACCTGTACACTCTGTAATACTGCCTGGTGCGCCTGTACACTCTGTAATACCGCCTGGTGCGCCTGTACACTCTGTAATACCGCCTGGTGCGCCTGTACACTCTGTAATACCACCTGGTGCGGCTGTACACTCTATAATACCACCTGGTGCGCCTGTACACTCTGTAATACCACCTGGTGTGCCTGTACACTCTGTAATACCACCTGGTGCGCCTGTACACTCTAATACCGCCTGGTGCGCCTGTACACTCTGTAATACCATGTGGTGCGCCTGTACACTCTGTAATACCACCTGGTGCTGCTGTACACTCTGTAATACCACCTGGTGCGCCTGTACACTCTGTAATACCACCTGGTGCGCATGTACACTCTGTAATACCACCAGGTGCGCCTGTACAGTCTGTAATACCGCCTGGTGCGCCTGTACACTCTAATACCGCCTGTTGCGCCTGTACACTCTGTAATACCACCTGGTGCGCCTGTACACTCTGTAATACCGCCTGGTGCGCCTGTACACTCTGTAATACCGCCTGGTGCGGCTGTACACTCTGTAATACCACCTGGTGCGCCTGTACACACTGTAATACCACCTGGTGCGCCTGTATACTTTGTAATACCACCTGGTGCGCCTGTACACTCTGTAATACCATCTGGTGCGCCTGTACACCCTGTAATACCACCTGGTGCGGCTGTACACTCTGTAATACCACCTGGTGCGCCTGTACACTCTGTAATACCACCTGGTGCACCTGTACACTCTGTAATACCACCTGGTGCACCTGTACACTCTGTAATACCACCTGGTGCACCAGTACACTCTGTAATACCACCAGGTGCGCCTGTACACTCTGTAATACCACCTGGTGCGCCTGTACACTCTGTAATACCACCTGGTGCGCCTGTACACTCTGTAATACCACCTGGTGCGCCTGTACACTCTGTAATACCACCAGGTGCGCCTGTACACTCTGTAATACCGCCTGGTGCGCCTGTACACTCTGTAATACCGCCTGGTGCGCCTGTACATTCTGTAATACCACCTGGTGCGCCTGTACACTCTGTAATACCGCCTGGTGCGCCTGTACACTCTGTAATACCACCAGGTGCGCCTGTACACTCTGTAATACCACCTGGTGCACCTGTACACTCTGTAATACCACCAGGTGCGCCTGTACACTCTGTAATACCGCCTGTTGCGCCTGTACACTCTGTAATACCACCTGGTGCGCCTGTACACTCTGTAATACCACCTGGTGCGCCTGTACACTCTGTAATACCACCAGGTGCGCCTGTACACTCTGTAATACCGTCTGGTGCGCCTGTACACTCTGTAATACCACCTGGTGCGCCTGTACACTCTGTAATACCACCTGGTGCGCCTGTACACTCTGTAATACCACCTGGTGCGCCTGTACACTCTGTAATACCACCAGGTGCACCTGTACACTCTGTAATACCGCCTGGTGCGCCTGTACACTCTGTAATACCACCTGGTGCGCCTGTACACTCTGTAATACCGTGTGGTGCACCTGTACACTCTGTAATACCACCAGGTGCGCCTGTACACTCTGTAATACCGCCTGGTGCGCCTGTACACTCTGTAATACCGCCTGGTGCGCCTGTACACTCTGTAATACCGTGTGGTGCGCCTATACACTCTGTAATACCGCCTGGTGCGCCTGTACACTCTGTAATACCACCAGGTGCGCCTGTACACTCTGTAATACCGCCTGGTGCGCCTGTACACTCTGTAATACCACCTGGTGCGCCTGTACACTCTGTAATACCGCCTGGTGCGCCTGTACACTCTGTAATACCGCCTGGTGCGCCTGTACACTCTGTAATACCGTGTGGTGCGCCTGTACACTCTGTAATACCGCCTGGTGCGCCTGTACACTCTGTAATACCGCCTGGTGCGCCTGTACACTCTGTAATACCGCCTGGTGCGCCTGTACACTCTGTAATACCGTGTGGTGCGCCTGTACACTCTGTAATACCGCCTGGTGCGCCTGTTCATGCTATAATTCCTCCCTCCTGCAGCCCAAACCTAACCCTCTCCCCACAGCCTAACCCTAACCTTCCCGGGATACTTACGTTTGGTATCCCGGCTGTCGGGATGCCGTCTTCGTTTAATCTAACAGGTGTCGGGATCCCGGTGTCGGCACTGTGACTGCCGGGATCTAGAGCGCCGCGATTACAACTACATCCTGGATTAGAGATTTGCGGTTCCGTTCTCCAGATATTCGAATCCACCAGTATTTTGTGGATATGAATCGTACCAAAACCCGGTCCGGTTCCCCCAAGGATATCCAATCCAAACTGTGTCCCAGTTCGGATCTTCCTGCAGATTCCACATTCCGGGTTTTGAATGACATAATTACACGTTTTTAGCTGATTTTATTTATCGATTCTGAACCAAACAAATGAATCTGAACCAAAAATACGGAGATGAATTAGAACCAAAAACAGAACCCGTGGTCAGCGCACATCTCTGATGTAGATATGTTTGCCGTTGCATGTACATGACCTAAGAACGGTGTACAGTCCGTCAGCGCGGGGGGAGGGGGGGGGGGCGCTGCTGGACCCGCCTATATGCTGCACAGTACACGTTCCTGCCTGTCCCAAACTAAGCTTATTCCACGCACCACAAAATGACAATAATATTGAAGTAGTCTTAATTATAATGAAATACTCTGCAAATACCCAGCAGAGCGTCCCAATATCACTTCAGTGACTTGACTTTGATTTAATAAAATTCAGATAAAAACTCAATATTGGGAGCGTGTTACTGGGAGGGGGATGGGGAGGCCCAGAGCGGCTGGGACACATTATTCACACTTATTTATAGCTGTGCGGCCGGTTACGTGCTGCGCTCTGGAAAGTGACTGTAAGCACTTAGTGACACGGGACGTGGAGCCTGTAATATCCCCATAGCCTGGCTCCGTACGCCACATGTTAAATTACTCTATATAATCGCTCATTAACTGGATGGACTTTCCCCCCACTCATTTTCTTCTTCTGGATGCCAAATTATGCTGGGACTTGTAGTTTCACATCAGCTAACCGGAGACTGGTTTTTCTTACAGCAACTCTAAATATTATTACTCTTATTATATGGCGCAATATAATAATTCCCATAGAATTGGATATTGAGGAACCGGGCGCTCAGTATGACACAGATGAGGATCCGGGCGCTCAGTATGACATAGATGAGGAACCGGGCGCTCAGTATGACACAGATGAGGATCCGGGCGTTCAGTATGACACAGATGAGGATCCGGGCGCTCAGTATGACATAGATGAGGAACCGGGCGCTCAGTATGACACAGATGAGGAACCGGGTGCTCAGTATGACACAGATGAGGATCCGGGCTCTCAGTATGACATAGATGAGGAACCGGGCTCTCAGTATGACACAGATGAGGAACCGGGTGCTCAGTATGACACAGATGAGGATCCGGGCTCTCAGTATGACACAGATGAGTAACTGGGCGCTCAGTATGACACAGATGAGGATCCGGGCTCTCAGTATGACACAGATGAGTAACTGGGCACTCAGTATGACACAGATGAGGATCCGGGCGCTCAGTATGACACAGATGAGTAACTGGGCACTCAGTATGACACAGATGAGGATCCGGGCGCTCAGTATGACATAGATGAGGAACCGGGCGCTCAGTATGACACAGATGAGGAACCGGGTGCTCAGTATGACACAGATGAGGATCCGGGCTCTCAGTATGACATAGATGAGGAACCGGGCGCTCAGTATGACACAGATGAGGAACCGGGTGCTCAGTATGACACAGATGAGGATCCGGGCTCTCAGTATGACACAGATGAGTAACTGGTCGCTCAGTATGACACAGATGAGGATCCGGGCTCTCAGTATGACACAGATGAGTAACTGGGCGCTCAGTATGACACAGAGGAGGAACCGGGCGCTCAGTATGACACAGATGAGGATCCGGGCGCTCAGTATGACACAGATGAGGAACCAGGCGTTCAATATGATACAGATGAGGAACCGGGCGCTCAGTATGACACAGATGAGTAACTGGGCGCTCAGTATGACACAGAGGAGGAACCGGGCGCTCAGTATGACACAGATGAGTAACTGGGCGCTCAGTATGACACAGAGGAGGAACCGGGCGCTCAGTATGACACAGATGAAGAACCGGGCGTTCAGTATGACATAGATGAGGAACCGGGCGCTCAGTATGACACAGATGATGAACCAGGCGCTTAGTATGACACAGATGAGGAACCGGGTGCTTAGTATGACACAGATATGTAGGGGGTAGAGGAGAGACGTGCGGGAGAAGAAGGGGGCCGGGAAGCCTTGCTTATAAGCGACACAGGGGTCTATTTATTAACATGTGGCTAATAAGGCCCATTGTCTAACACTGACGACTATGACGTGGCCATAAGACGAACCACCTCCGAGCATCTGATCAGCCCCCTGCCAGTCCCTGCCCAGCGCGTTACCAATGCACTCCCGAGACCACGCGTCTCGCTCCTTACTGCGTCTCTGTACACACACACCGTGGGGCACATGCGCTGTGCAACTTTTTAGCGAGCTAGCTGTACGAGCCGTTGAAAATTGTCAACTGTCTGTACGAATATTGTCTTTGTGGTATTGGGTGGGGGGTCCTATGGGTGTGGGGGGGTCCTATGGGTGTGGGGGTCCTATAGAGGGGGTCCTAGTAACCAGAGTTCCGGTGCGAGACATCATTTTCTAGGCTCCGCTCTCTGTACGGGAGAAGCCGCACAGTAACACACGTTGGATACACTGTACACATTGGTGGTCATTCCGAGTTGATCGCTCACTAGCAGTTTTTAGCAGCCATGCAAACGCTATGCCGCCGCCCACTGAGAGTGTATTTTAGCTTAGCAGAAGTGCGAACGAAATGATCGCAGAGCGGCGGCAAACTTTTTTTGTGCAGTTTTAGAGTAGCTCAATACCTACTCAGTGCTTGCGATCATGACGTCACGAACACGCCCCGCGTTCGGCCAGCCACACCTGCGCTTTCCCTGGCACACCTGCGTTTTTCCTGGCACGCCTGCGTTTTTTCGAACACTCCCTAAAAACGGTCAGTTGACACCCAGAAACGCCCTCTTCCTGTCAATCATTCTGCGGCCAGCAGTGTGACTGAAAAGCATCGCTAGACCCTGTGCAAAACTACATCGTTCGTTGTAATAGTACGTCGCGCGTGCTCATTGCGCCGCATGCGCAGAAGTGCCATTTTTTTGCCTCATCGCTGCACAACGAATGAATGGAGCTAGCGATCAACTCGGCATGACCCCCATTATTGTATCCATATGACACTTATCGCTGAGGGGGACGCTCCTTTACAAGTGACCTTAGATGTACGCCATCATTATTAGCATAGCAAGAGGCATTCCGCCCGGCATCGGATTCCACGTAATTACAGACTAATCAGCCGGGCGAGCGGCCTCCAGCCACGTACAATGAGATGTATGTATGCAGATTGGTAACAATGAAACATTAGCCGGTAATTGCTGTGACTCCAGGGCGCAGCTGCCTCCGTCAATTGCTGCTGACACAGGGTGAGAAGCCTGACGTTCCAGGACTGGCGAGAAGGTGCGTTTCCTATCAAGATGTATTATACTCCAATGTCTTCTGTATGGGCCGGAACGGCCTGATTGCACGAAACATTATATTGTGACATTTACCACATGTTCTGGGCACTTCCAGGTTGTACCCGCAGCCCTCATGTGCTGATGCTAGAAATGGAAGCAGCCTGACAGCTGGGATATGGTACAATGAGATTACAGCACCTTAGACGTGACCCTCGGCTGTCCTGTCACTGCACATTAGGTATTGTGCTAATTGCTTACAAGACCCGGATTTGTGCTATGTGTACAGGCCGTAACACACGCAGGCCAATCTGACATGACCCCGTTCATAGAGCTTCATTCCCCAATTACCTTCAGGCTGTAGCCTCCTCTGGCCCTGTACCCGCCGTCCCTACGATGAGGGTGTCAGGAAAAACGCAGGCGTTCTCAAGCGTTTTCAGGACGGGTGTGTGACGTCAGCTCCGTCCCCGATCAGCCTGTTCTCATCGCCCTGTAGGAGTAAGTCCTGGGCTACGCACACAATGAAAATTATCTGTAAACATACCTGAACCTAGCTGGTAATAGAAATTCAGAGAATTGGTTTACACATGTTTGCAAACACATGTTTAGCTGCTGAGCCACTTTCAAGGCTTCTCCGATATCAGCAGTCCTAACATTACATGATAGCAGTGCCCACATAGGGCCATGTAATTTGTCACAGTAGGCCTCATGATAAAGGCTATTACTAAAACACATCCAGACAGAGAGCTAACTTACCCGGGAGCCACCCCCAGGATCTCCCATTGGCACTACAAGGAACAGCATGCCTTCCAAATACTGCTCCCTTTCAGTGCCTCTCGCACACAAGCAGACAAACAATGGTGGTCATTCCGAGTTGTTCACTCACTGCCGATTTTCGCAGTGCAGCGATTAAGGGAAAAAACTGCAAAAATGCGCATGCGCATGGTACGCAGCACTCATGCGCTAAGTACTTTCACACAAAACTTTGTAGATTTACACAAGCTCGAGCGACATTTTTTCATCGCTCGAGTGATCGTAGTGTGATTGACAGGAAGTGGGTGTTTCTGGGCGGAAACTGGCCGTTTTCAGAGAGTGTGCTAAAAAACGCAGGCGTGCCGGATAAAAATGCAGGAGTGGCTGGAGAAACGGGGGAGTGGCTGGCCGAACGCAGGGCATGTTTGTGACGTCAAACCAGGAACTAAACGGACTGAGGTGATCGCAATCTGTGAGTAGGTCTGGAGCTACTCAGAAACTGCAAGGAATTATTTAGTAGCAGTTCTGCTAATCTTTGGTTCGCTATTCTGCTAAGCTAAGATAACACTCCCAGAGGGCGGCGGCCTAGCGTGTGCAATGCTGCTAAAAGCAGCTAACGAGCGAACAACTCGGAATGAGGGCCCATGGTAGTTGCTTGGTCATTCCTGGAAATAATTATGTATCAGGTGCTGGAAAGGGGGAGGAGTCACAGACAAACAGACAGAGGGGGGGGGGGGGGGGGGGTTTGCAAATCCTACCCCTACATTTCCCTTCAGCACACTAAAAATTATCATTAAACATACCTGAACCTGTCTGGTAATAGAAATTACAACCCCCCACCCCCCTCTCTGTCTGTTTGTCTGTGACCCCTCCCCCTTTCCAGCACCTGCTACATAATTATTTCCAGGAATGTCCGAGCAACTACCAATGTTTGTCTACGCACACACTGCACAGTCTGAGAAAATCATGCGATGGTGAGTGAGTTGCGAATGGACTTGCAGCTATCCGCTGTCTGGCAACGTTTTCGCACGGCGTATACATGTATTCGCACACCTGCACGGGGCGGATTTTCACTCTCTAAGGGCGGCGGCTATCTGAGCGCAGACCGCTGCAAATTTGCAGCACAGCGGTCAGGTCTGAATTAGGCCCTATATTTCCTATCACACATGATCAAAATCACAACTGGAGATTGCTACGACCCAAATATCCAAACCGGTGGAAAGTTGGCTTTGGGAGCTGGATGATGGCGGAATCTTCAGTGATTTGGGAGAGAGGCGACATGACGATGACAGAGCCTGGAGACCCTGAGACCACAATGGATCAGACCAACGAATGTACAGACAAGGTCCTGGGGTGAGATGCTCTGCGGCCGCAGACAGATATGGGTTACCAGTGAGAAGGTGGATCGGGGAGGGAATGGTTTGTAGATCATCAACTTGCATTATGGAATGGGTGGTACGGATGGTGTAGTGGTTTGGTTACCCTCACATCACTGAGATCGTGGGTTTAATTCCCACCATGGCCCTAACTGTGTGGAGTTTGTATATTCTCCCTGTGTTTGCCTGGGTTTCCTCCAGGACCTCCCACAATCTAAAAGTATACAGGTAGGATAATTATTCCCAACAAAATTATTGTGTGTACATGTGGTAGGGAATATAGAGTGTAAGCTCCACTGGAGCAGGGACTGACATGAATGGCCAAATATTCTCTGTACAGCGCTGCGGAATATGTGTGCGCTATATATATAACTGGTAATATTAATAATAATAAATAATTAGCCATTGGGGGTCTCTGGAACGAGATTTTTTGGGACCAAGGGGTCTATGTAGTAAGCCTTGGAGAGATAAAGTACCAGACAACTCCTAACTGTCATGTTACAGGCTGTATTTGAAAAATGACAGTTAGGAGCTGATTGGCTGGTACTTTATCTCTCTCCAAGTCCACTTTATCTCTCTCCAAGTCTTAGTACACAGACCCCCAAATGATTTATAAAAGCACCCAGAATGCGGTATAAGGAACTGGAACTAGAGATCGGGAGAAGTTACTATGTGAAAGGTGGGAGCACAAGTACTTCAGTAGTTCTGCACAGTCCCCTCCCCGGGCGAGCTCACCTCTGCAGGGACACTTACAGTTAGCAGCGGCGTCTCACCGAGCGTGGTCCTTGCAGAAGGCCAACAGCTGTCTCAGTGTCCTATCACAAGGTGCACTCACCATGGCAGCGAGTCAGACTCAGACACCAACCCGCCTGCGTCACCTGGGTCCAAATTCCAGCAACTAATCCTGTGCGTTCACCGGCGAATGTGACATAAGCTGGGACGGACAACCAGCCCAGGAAATGTACGGAAGCAGCCCTAATGGGGGTGGGGTCTGTTGAGGCGGCGGGATCTGTTGACGAGACGGGATCCCTCCTCATAGGGCTGATTCTGAGTTGGGCGCAGTTGCGGCCTTCCTCGCGTTTTCTGCTGCAGTTGCGTCTGTGACTTTATGCTGATGCGTTACAATGCCCCTCCCTGTGCGTCCCAATATGCAAGGACTGAGACTCCCGCTGCCAGTGTCTACAGGCGCTGCAATAATGCGTTGTACGTTGTTAGACGCCACCATCGGCCGCACCAGTGCCACTTTCCCCAGCCCTATGCTAGGTGCAGATCATCAGTCTCAGTATGGCCTCCGCTGTGAGCAACTCAGCGTCTCTATATGTAACCACTATCAGCAACACGCCCAAGTCACTCCTATAACACGCTCATACTACGCTGCATCTGCGTCTGATTAGCCAGCCTTCTGTAACCGCCCAGCACGCCCAACCCTTTCCTAATACACTTCCTGGTGCGTGTGACTCTGTACTGCAACTCTAGACGAGCACCATTGCGGTGCAATTCAGACACACGCGCAGGCGAAATACATCGCACAAGAAATAATAACACACACTGGCTCCCACAAGAAAAAAATAGGTCTTGACGAAAGTTTAAAAGTAATCTGAAACATTGACAAGCATCCATGGTGCTAGTCGCCTGAATTTATTTTCTATCTACTAAGGAAATCACATTGTAGGATTTCTAAACAATTTATTTGTATTTTCTTGTGGAAAATAAATATTTGGACGCCTACCAAGCAGCAAGATTTCTGGTTCTCACAGAGATGTTACTTCTTCGTTAAGAAGCTCTTCTATCGTCCACTCGTTACCTGTATTAATGGCACCTGTTTGAACTGGTTATCTGTATAAAAGACACCTGTCCACACCCTCAAACAGTCAGACTGCTACCTCTCCACCATGGCCAAGACCAGAGAGCTGTCTAAGGACACCAGGGACAAAATTGTAGAGCTGCACAAGGCTGGGATGATCTACTCGACAATAGGCGAGCAGCTTGGTGAGAAGAGATCAACTGTTGGCGCAATTATTAAATAATGGAAGAAATACAAGATCACTGACAATCTCCCTTGACCTGGGGCTCCATGCAAGATCTCACCTCGTGGGGTATCAATGATCTTGTGAATGGTGAGGAATCAGCCCAGAACTACACGGGGGACCTGGTAAATGACCTCAAGAGAGCTGGGACCACAGTCACAAAGGTTACCATTAGTAACACACTACGTCGTCATGGATGTAAATCCTGCAGCGCCCGAAAGGTCCCCCTGCTTAAGCCAACACATGTCCAGGCCCGTCTAAAGTTTGCCAGTGACCATCTGGATGATAAGAGGAGGATTGGGAGAATGTAATGTGGTCAGATGAGAGCAAAATCAAACTTTTTGGTATAAACTCCACTCGCTGTGTTTGGAGGGAGAAGAATGATGAATGGCATCCCAAGAACACCATACCCACTGTGAAGCATGGGGGTGGAAACATCATTCTTTTTGGTTGCTTTTCTGCAAAGGGGACGGGACGACTGATCCGTATTAAAGAGAGGATGAATGGGGACATGTATCATGAGATTTTGGGCAAAACCCTCTTTCCCTCAGTAAGAGCATTGAAGATGGAACGTGGCTGGGTCTTCCAGCATGACAATGACCCGCCCGGGCAACTAAGAAGTGGCTCCGTAAGATGCATTTCAAGCTCCTGGAGTGTCCTAGCCAGTCTCCAGATCTCAACCCAATAGAATATCTGTGGAGGAAGTTGAAAGTCCGTGTTGCCCGGCGACAGCCCCAAAACATGACAGATCTAGAGAAGATCTGCATGGAAGAGTGGGCCAAAATACCTGCTACAGTGTGTGCAAACCTGGTCAAGAACTACAGGAAACGTTTGACCTCTGTAATTGCCAACCGAGGTTATACTACAAAGTATTGAGATAAAGGCCCTCATTCCGAGTTGTTCGCTCGTTCTTTTTCATCGCATCGCAGTGAAAATCCGCTTAGTACGCATGCGCAATGTTCGCACTGCGACTGCGCCAAGTAACTTTACTATGATGAAAGTATTTTTACTCACGGCTTTTTCTTCGCTCCGGCGATCGTAATGTGATTGACAGGAAATGGGTGTTACTGGGCGGAAACACGGCGTTTCAGGGGCGTGTGGCTGAAAACGCTACCGTTTCCGGAAAAAACGCAGGAGTGGCCGGGGAAACGGTGGGAGTGCCTGGGCGAACGCTGGGTGTGTTTGTGACGTCAACCAGGAACGACAAGCACTGAAATGATCGCACAGGCAGAGTAAGTCTGGAGCTACTCTGAAACTGCTAAGTAGTTAGTAATCGCAATATTGCGAATACATCGGTCGCAATTTTAAGAAGCTAAGATTCACTCCCAGTAGGCGGCGGCTTAGCGTGTGTAACTCTGCTAAATTCGCCTTGCGACCGATCAACTCGGAATGAGGGCCAAACTTTCTGATTGTCCAAATATTTATTTTCCACAAGAATAAACAAATAAATAGTGTAACAACCATACAATGTGATTTCCAGATTCTGTCTCTCACAGTTGAAGTCTATGATGGAAAGTACAGACCTCTCTCATCTTTATAAGTGGGTCAACTTGCACAATCGGTGGCTGTCCAAATACTTTTTTGCCCCACTGTGTGTATATATATATATATATATATATATATATATATATATTATACATGATAATGTTACAATAAACCTTTCTGGTATTTTTTCACAACACCCATGAGTGCCAGTAACTGAAGGCAATATGGCAGCGCCCCTCTCTGATACGCAGGGTGCCCATCGTCTGCTTTTGGTGGAAATGTAATATACACATATCCGCAGCTAATGGAATCCTAGTTCTCAGACGCCTCTGCCCACTGTGAAACTGTTTATGTCGCAAACTGGTTACTGTGTTGTCCAAGAGATTAGTGGGCGTTCTGACACCTTGGTTATTTCCAGAACGTGGCATTTCTTCCCAGCGCCTCTCCTCCCTTGCTCACACAGCTGGCACCGGCCCGGCCTTTCAGCTCTCATTTATGTTTCCCTCAGGAGAATGACTTCATGATTCTGGCAATAATGAGCCACTTGCTACGTCGGATCTGTGAGGTTTGATTGTGTGTGAAGAGGTCTCTGCCAGCGGCCGTAAAATCCTTGTCTCTTCTCCTGAACCCCTCTTACATAGCGGTGACTGACATCCGGGGGTGGGGCGCATCTCGTACCTGATATCATGCTATTCCCAAACCGCTCCATGCTAACATTGATCAGCACTCATAAATCCCAGTGCAGGCTCCGCTCTCCCCAGTCCTCGTCTTTGTTCCTTCATCCCAGACTCTAAACCCTGAGAACCAGATGTCCACCACCCATAATCACATGTTCTCCATCCTCTCCTGCTCTGGGCTGGTCCTACCTCTCTATTGCCTCTGTGCCTTTCATGGTTAAACACTCAGCGATTCTATTCTTCTCTCATCATCATGGCACTTCTGTATATATTTAAAAATATCCCAGTATGCTAGAAGGATTGGCAGCAGTGGGTGGCACATAGCTGAGGAGGGCATCACATGACCAGAGAAGAACGTCATGTGGGGACCTCCTATCCATTCATGGGATGACCTGTCTGCTCATGAGACTCCCAACCAGTTGCAAATAGTGTTACAACTTACACGCGGTTATCCATCCCCATTTCAGTTTTAACTTCTTTACTATTCAAAAGCTTCACTATTTATGATTCCCAGCGATGAATAACCACACTTCTCATTCATTATACATTGATAAATGGGGTGATATTGGTGGAAGATGTCATTGGACAACTGAAATTCCCCAAATGTCCCATTCCTACAGTCTGTGAAATACGTGGGATCCATTCCTGTAGTGTGTGAAATGCGTGGGTTCCATCCCTGCAGTGTGTGAAATGCATGGGTACCATTCCTGTAGTGTGTGAAATGCATGAATGCCACCCCTGCAGTGTGTGAAATGTGTGGGTACCATTCCTGTAGTGTGTGAAATGCATGGATGCCATCCCTGCAGTGTGTGAAATACGTGGGTCTCATTCCTGCAGCGTGTGAAATGCACGGGTGCCATTCCTGTAGTGTCTGAAATGCATGGATGCCATTCCTGGAGTGTATGAAATGCATGGGTGCCATTCCTGTAGTGTCTGAAATGCATGGATGCCATTCCTGTAGTGTATGAAATGCATGGATGCCATTCCTGGAGTGTGTGAAATGCATGGGTGACATTCCTGCAGTTTGTGAAATGCATGGGTGACATTCCTGCAGTTTTTGAAATGCATGGGTGACATTCCTGCAGTTTGTGAAATGTGCGAGTTCCATTTCTGTAGTGTGTGAAATGCATGGGTGCCATTCCTGTAGTGTGTGAAATGCATGGATGCCATCCCTGCAGTGTGTGAAATGCATGGGTGCCATTCCTGCAGTGTGTGAAATGCATGGGTGCCATTCCTGTAGTGTGTGAAATGCATGGATGCCATCCCTGCAGTGTGTGAAATGTGTGGGTGCCATCGCTGCAGTGTGTGAAATGCGTGAGTACCATTCTTGCAGTGTGTGAAATGTGTGAGTTCCATTTCTGTAGTGTGTGAAATGCGTGGGTGCCATTCCTGTAGTGTGTGAAATGCATGGATGCCATCCCTGCAGTGTGTGAAATACGTGGGTCTCATTCCTGCAGCGTGTGAAATGCACGGGTGCCATTCCTGTAGTGTCTGAAATGCATGGATGCCATTCCTGTAGTGTATGAAATGCATGGATGCCATTCCTGGAGTGTATGAAATGCATGGGTGCCATTCCTGTAGTGTCTGAAATGCATGGATGCCATTCCTGTAGTATATGAAATGCATGGATGCCATTCCTGGAGTGTGTGAAATGCATGGGTGACATTCCTGCAGTTTGTGAAATGCATGGGTGACATTCCTGCAGTTTGTGAAATGCATGGGTTCTATTCCGGCAGTGTGTGAAATGCATGGGTGCCATTCCTGTAGTGTGTGAAATGCATGGATGCCATCCCTGCAGTGTGTGAAATGTGTTGGTGCCATTCCTGCAGCGTGTGAAATGCATGGGTGCCATTCCTGTAGTGTGTGAAATGCATGGATGCCATCCCTGCAGTGTGTGAAATGTGTGGGTGCCATCGCTGCAGTTTGTGAAATGCGTGAGTACCATTCTTGCAGTGTGTGAAATGTGTGAGTTCCATTTCTGTAGTGTGTGAAATGCGTGGGTGCCATTCCTGTAGTGTGTGAAATGCATGGATGCCATCCCTGCAGTGTGTGAAATGCATGGGTACCATTCCTGCAGTGTGTGAAATGTATAGGTGCCAGTCCTGCAGTTTGTGAAAAGCATGGGTGCAATTCCTGTAGTTTGTGAAATGCATGGGTGCCATTCCTGCAGTTTGTGAAATGCATGGGATCCATTTCTGCAGTGTGTGAAATGCATGGGTATCATTCCTGCAGTGTGTGAAATGCGTGGGTACCATTCCTGTAGTGTGTGAAATGCATGGATGCCATCCCTGCAGTGTGTGAAATGCGTGGGACCATTCCTGCAGTGTGTGAAATGCATGGGTGCCAGTCCTGCAGTTTGTGAAATGCATGGGTGCCATTCCTGCAGTTTGTGAAATACATGGGTGCCATTCCTGCAGTTTGTGAAATGCATGGGTTCCATTTCTGCCGTGTGTGAAATGCGTGGGTCTCATTCCTGCAGTGTGTGAAATGTGTGGGTGCCATCCGTGTAGTGTGTGAAATGCATGGGTGACATTCCTGCAGTGTGTGAAATGCTTGGGTGCCATCCCTGCAGTTTGTGAAATGCGTTGGTGCCATTCCTACAGTATGTGAATGCATGGGTGCCATTCCTGCAGTCTATGAAATGCATGGGTGCCATTCCTGTAGTGTGTGAAATGTGTGGGTTTCCATTCCTGCAGTGTGTGAAATGCATGGGTGCCATTCCTGGAATGTGTTAAATACGTGGGATCCATTCTTGCAGTGTGTGAAATGCATGGGGCTATTCCTAAGTAATTGCATAATTAGTTGTTGACCACCATATTAATCTCCTACAAAAGAAATATACACTCAGGATATACGCCATGTAACTGATTTCCAGTCCAGACTGGGACATATCTCTGGGGCTAGCACTACTGCCATCTACATGTAAGGCAGTCTTGCCTGCGCCTATGCTGGAGCCCCTGCTAACGTCTTATTACCTGCAGTTTATATATATACAGTATATAGCGACAGTGATCACATACACCGGGAAAAAGTTCCAAACGCAGGGTTTATTTTCCCACAGCTGCCACAGACGGCAGTTCAAACACAGGTTACAGGTCACATCAGTTTACAGTAAGATTGTGCAAATATCACAGCATTGCAGATCCCCTATTAGTAGCCACCCCGTCCCCCGGCCTATCACCTTCACGCTAGGGTTCATTTTTGTTGGGAGCCAATTAACTTACTAGTATATTTTTTGATTGTGGCAGGAAACCTGGGCACGCAAGCACGAGGAGAATATACAAACTCCACACAGTTAGGGCCATGGTGGGAATGAAACCCACGACCTCAGTGCTGTGAGGCAGTAATGGTAACCATTACACCGTCCGTCCAATAAACTAGATATACCATCATCTTCTAACCAGGCTGTGGGGCTCCAATAAAACCAGACCATTATCTTTTAACACAGAGTTTCAAAACTTCACCATTACAGTCCAGGTTTTAAGGATATCCATACATAATTTACAATACAGATACATTATATATAACATACAGCTAATAGTAAATACAGTTGTGTATCATACTGTGCACTAACAAACTTTATTTTTCTTTATAATTACAGTACTGTTATCCCTGGTGTTGCCTGGGTTTATTTCTCATAAGTCCTAGAGGATGCTGGGGACACTTCAAGAACCATGGGGTATAGACGGGATCCGCAGGAGACATGGGCACTTTAAGACTTTCAAAGGGGTGTGACCTGGCTCCTCCCCTTGTGCCCCTCCTCCAGACTCTGAGGAGCTCTCCTGAGTTTCTCTGAAAAGACTTAGGTTTTTTATTTTCAGGGGGGCTGCTGGCAACAGTCTTCCTGCTTTGTGGGACTGAGGGGAGAGAAGTCAGACCCACTTCCAGTGAGTTCAAAGGCTCTGCTTCTGGCTACAGGACACCATTAGCTCCTGAGGGTTTGGAACACTAAGTACGCCTAGGGGTTCATTCCCAGAGCCCGCCGTCACCCCCTTTGCAGAGCCAGAAGTCAGAAGACAGGTGAGTAGAAGAAGATCAGAAGACTTCAGTGATGGATTTGAGGTACCGCACAGCGGCCGCGCTGCGCGCCATGCTCCCGCACACAGCGGCACTACAGGGTGCAGGGCGCTGGGAGGGGGGGGGGACGCCCTGGTCAGCATAAAAAACCTCATATGAGACTGGCAAAGAGTGGTATAAGTGCCTAGGCACTAAATCCTAACCCCCGCCAGTATAAATATGTTAAAAAACAGCGGGGCTGAAGCGCGCCATTAAGGGGGCGGGGCTTAGCCTTCACAGCTCTACTCAGCGCCATTTTCTCTTCACTGGTCCTTCCTCACCACTACTGTACAAGTAACAGGGTGCAAAACGGGGGGGGCACAGTTAATTTGGTGCTAAATAAGTTAATTATATAAGCGCTACAGGTCTGAGGCTTTATATAAGAGTTTGAGAACCGGGATAGGCGCTGGGGTGTGAGCTGGCAAACTCACTCTGTGTTTCTCTGACAGGCTTTACTGTGGGTCTGTCCCCTATTTGCCCTGTGTGTCTGTGGGTGTCGGTACACGTGTGTCGGCATGTCTGAGGCGGAATGCTCTTCCCAGGAGGAGACTGTGTTAGGGACAGAAACTGCTGTGGGAGTGACCCTGTCGGCACCGCCGACTCCTGATTGGGTAAATGTGTTGAATGCTTTGAATGTTAATGTGGCTCTTATTAATGAGAGATTAGATAAATCTGTGTCTCAAAACCAGGCATGGAAGAAATCTGTGGAGGATGTGTTATCACAAGCTCAGACCCCCTCGGGGTCACATAAGCGTTCGTTTGCTCAGTTGGCAGATACCGACACGGACACTGACTCCAGTGTCGACTATAGTGATACCAGATTAGACCCAAAATTGCCAAAGAACATTCAGTACATGATTGTGGCGATAAAAGACGTATTACATATCACAGAGGACCCTGCTGTTCCTGATAAAAGGGTCTGAATGTATAAGGGAAAGAAACCTGAGGTAACGTTTCCTCCCTCTCATGAACTGAATACGCTTTGAAAAGCTGTGGGAAAATCCTGACAAAAAGTTTCAGATTCCCAAAAGGATTCCGGTGGCGTATCCCTTTCCCTCTGGGGATAGAGAAAAGTGGGAGTCACCCCCCCCCCATTGTGGACAAGGCTCTATCACGGTTGTCTAAAAAGGTGGCTTTACCGTCTCCTGACACGGCAGCCCGTAAGGATCCTGCGGATCATAGACAGGAAAATACGTTAAAAACCATTTACGTCACCACAGGTTCACTACTCAGACCAACCATTGCATCTGCATGGGTGAGTAGTGCTATCGAGAAGTGGGCAGATAACTTGTCATCTGATATAGATACCCTAGATAGGGATAGCATCCTTTTAACGCTGGGTTATATCAGGGACGCTGCAGCCTACCTAAAGGAAGCGGCGAGAGATATTGGCCTGTTGGGATCAAAGGCCAATGCCATGGCAGTTTCAGCTAGGGGGGCATTGTGGATTCATCAATGGAATGCTGATGCTGACTCTAAGAAAGCTATGGAGTCTCTACCATATAAAGATGGTGTATTGTTTGGTGACGGCCTTGCTGATTTGGTATCTACGGCTACCGCGGGTAAGTCGTCTTTTCTTCCTTATGTTCCTCCACAACAAAAGAAAACTCACCACTATCAGATGCAGTCCTTTCGGCCAAATAAAAACAAAAAAGGCCGCGGTTATTCTTTCCTTGCTAATAGAGGAAGAGGAAAAGGTAAAAGATCTCAGGCCGTGGCCGGTTCCCAGGAGCAGAAGTCCTCCCCGGCTTCTGCCAAATCCACTGCATGACGCTGGGACTCCTCTGCGGGAGTCCGCACCGGTGGGGGCACGTCTCAAACTCTTCAGTCAGTTCTGGGTTCGTTCGGACCTGGACCCATGGGTATTAGAAATAGTGTCCCAGGGGTACAAACTAGAGTTTCAAGACGTTCCCCCTCGTTGATTTTTCAAATCGGCCTTACCAGCTTCTCTTCCGGACAGGAAGGTGGTACGCGATGCAATACAAAAGTTGTGTCAAAATCAAGTCATTATCAGGGTTCCCCCGTTACAACAGGGAGAAGGCTTTTATTTCAGCCTGTTTGTGGTCCCGAAGCCAGACGGCTCGGTCAGACCAATTCTGAACCTAAAATCCCTCAATTTCTACCTAAGAAAATTCAAATTCAAGATGGAATCTCTCCGAGCAGTGATCTCCAGTCTGGAGGAAGGGGATTTTATGGTGTCGGTCGACATAAAGGATGCCTACTTACACGTCCCCATATATCCTCCGCATCAGGCTTACCTGAGGTTTGCCTTTCAGGATTGTCATTACCAATTTCTCTAACGTCCTAGTGGATGCTGGGGACTCCGTCAGGACCATGGGGAATAGCGGCTCCGCAGGAGACAGGGCACAAAAGCAAGCTTTTAGGATCACATGGTGTGTACTGGCTCCTCCCCCTATGACCCCCCTCCAAGCCTCAGTTAGGTTTTTGTGCCCGGCCGAGAAGGGTGCAATCTAGGTGGCTCTCTTAAAGAGTTGCTTAGAAAAAGTTTTTAGGTTCTTTATTTTCAGTGAGTCCTGCTGGCAACAGGCTCACTGCATCGAGGGACTTAGGGGAGAGATTTTCAACTCACCTGCGTGCAGGATGGATTGGATTCTTAGGCTACTGGACATAGCTCCAGAGGGAGTCGGAACACAGGGCTCGCCCTGGGGTTCGTCCCGGAGCCGCGCCGCCGACCCCCCTTGCAGATGCTGAAGATGAAGAGGTCCGGAACCAGGCGGCAGAAGACTCTCAGTCTTCATCAGGTAGCGCACAGCACTGCAGCTGTGCGCCATTGTTGTCAGCACACTTCACACAGCGGTCACGGAGGGTGCAGGGCGCTGGGGGGGGGGCGCCCTGGGCAGCAATGTATAATACCTGTATGGCTAAAAATACATCACATATAGCCCTTGAGGCTATATGGATGTATTTAACCCCTGCCAGATATCTAAAACTCCGGAGAAGAAGCCCGCCGAAAAGGGGGCGGGGCCTATTCTCCTCAGCACACAGCGCCATTTTCCCTCACAGAAAGGCTGGTGGGAAGGCTCCCATGATCTCCCCTGCACTGCACTACAGAAACAGGGTTAAAACAGAGAGGGGGGGCACTGATTTGGCGATATGTATATATATTAAAATGCTATAAAAGGAACACTTATATAAAGGTTGTCCCTGGATAATTATAGCGTTTTGGTGTGTGCTGGCAAACTCTCCCTCTGTCTCCCCAAAGGGCTAGTGGGTCCTGTCCTCTATCAGAGCATTCCCTATGTGTGTGCTGTATGTCGGTACGTGTGTGTCGACATGTATGAGGAAAATATTGGTGAGGAGGCGGAGCAAATTGCCTGTAATGGTGATGTCACTCTCTAGGGAGTCGACACCGGAATGGATGGCTTATTTATGGAAATTACGTGACAATGTCAACACGCTGCAAGCCGGTTGACGACATGAGAGGGCCAGCGAACAAATTAGTATCTGTCCAGGCGTCTCAAACACCGTCAGGGGCTGTAAAATGCCCATTTACCTCAGTCGGTCGACACAGACCCAGACACGGACACTGATTTCAGTGTCGACGGTGAAGAAACAAACGTATTTTCTTTTAGGGCCACACGTTAAGGGCAATGAAGGAGGTGTTACATATTTCTGATACTCCAAGTACCACAAAAAAGGGCATTATGTGTGAGGTGAAAAAACTACCTTTAGTTTTTCCTGAATCAGATAAATTAAATGAAGTGTGTGATGATGCGTGGGTTTCCCCCGATAGAAAATTATTGGCGGTATACCCTTTCCCGCCAGAAGTTAAGGCGCGGTGGGAAACACCCCTCAGGGTGGATAAGGCGCTCACACGCTTATCAGAACAAGTGGCGGTACCATCTACGGATAGGGCCGTACTTAAGGAGCCAGCTGATAGGAGGCTGAAAAATATCCTAAAAAGTATACACACACATGCTGGTGTTATACTGCGACCAGCGATCGCCTCAGCCTGGATGTGCAGAGTTGAGGTGGCTTGGTCGGATTCCCTGACTAAAAATATTGATACCTTTGACAGGGACAGTATTTTATTGACTATAGAGCATTTAAAGGATGCATTTCTATATATGCGAGATGCGCAGAGGGATATTTGCACTCTGGCATCAAGAGTAAATGCGATGTCCATATCTGCAAGAAGATGTTTATGGACACGACAGTGGTCAGGTGATGCAGATTCCAAACGGCACAAAGATGTATTGCCGTATAAAGGGGAGGAGTTATTTGGGGTCGGTCCATGGGACCTGGTGGCCAGGGCAACTGCTGGAAAATCCACCGTTTTTTACCCTAAGTCACATCTCTGCAGAAAAAGACACCGTCTTTTCAGCCTCAGTCCTTTCGTCCCTATAAGAGTCATATCTGCCCAGGGATAGAGGAAAGGGAAGAAGACTGCAGCAGGCAGCCCATTCCCAGGAACAGAATCCTACAAGTAGTATCCAAGGGGTACAGATTGGAATGTCGAGAGGTTTCCCCCCTCGCAGGTTCCTGTAGTCTGCTGTACCAATGTCTCCCTCCGACAGGGAGGCAGTATTGAAAACAATTCACAAGCTGTATTCCCAGCAGGTGATAATAAAATTACCCCTCCGACAACAAGGAAAGGGGTATTACTCCACACTATATGGTGGTACTGAAGGCTAGGTGAGACCTATTCTAAATCTGAAAAATTTGAACACTTGCAAGGGTTCAAATCCAGATGGAGTCACTCAGAGCAGTGATAGCAAAGAACAAGGGGACTATATGGTGTCCCGGGACATCAGGGATGCTTACCTCCATGTCCCAAAATTTGCCTTTTCTCACCAAGGGTACCTCAGGTTCGTGGTACAGAACTGTCACTATCAGTTTCAAGACGATGCCGTTGGATTGTCCAAGGCACCCCGGGTCCTTACCAAGGTAATGACCGAAAGGAGGATTCGTCTTCAAAGGACGACCTCCTGATAAGAACAAGGTCCAGAGAACAGTTGGAGGTCGGAGTAGCACTATCTCAAGTAGTTCTACGACAGCACGGGTGGATTCTAAATATTCCAAAACCGCAGTTGTTCCGACGACACGTCTGCTGGTCCTAGGGATGATTCTGGACACAGTCCAGGAAAAGGTGTTTCTCCCAGAGGAGAAAGCCAGGGAGTTATCCGAGCTAATCGGGATCCTCCTAAAACCAGGAAAAGTATCAGTGCATCATTGCACAAGAGTCCTGGTAAAAATGGTGGCTTATTACGAAGCGCTTCCATTCGGCAGATTTCACGCAAGAACTCTTCAGTGGGATCTGCTGGACAAATGGTCCGGATCGCATCTTCAGATGCATCAGCGGATAACCCTATATCCAAGGACAAGGGTGTCTCTCCTGTGGTGATTACAGAGTGCTCATCTTCTAGAGGGCCGCAGATTCGGCATTCAGGATTGGATGCTGGTGACCACGGAGGCCAGCCTGAGAGGCTGGGGAGCAGTCACACAAGGAGTGTGATCAAGTCTGGAGAATTCTCTCCACATAAATATACTGGAGCTAAGAGCAAATTTATAATGCTCTAAGCTTAGCAAGACCTCTGCTTCAAGGTCAGCCGGTATTGATCCAGTGGGATAACATCACGGCAGTCGCCCACGTAAACAGAAAGGGCGGCACAAGAAGCAGGAGGGCAGTGGCAAAACTGCAAGGATTTTTCGCTAGGCGGAAAATCATGTGATAGCAGTGTTCATTCCGGGAGTGGACGACTGGGAAGCAGACTTCCTCAGCAGGCACGACCTCCACCCGGGAGAGTGGGAACTTCATCGGGAAGTTTTCCGCATGATTGTGAACCGTTGGGAAAGACCAAAGGTGGACATGATGGCGTCCCGCCCGAACAAAAAATGGGACAGGTATTGCGCCAGGTCACGAGACCTTCAGGCGATAGCTGTGGACGTCCTGGTAACACCGTGGGTGTAACAGTCGGTGTATGTGTTCCCTCCTCTGCTTCTCATAACCAAGGTATTGAGAATTATAAGACATAGAGGAGTAAGAACTATACTCGTGGCTCCGGATTGGCCAAGAGGGACTTGGTAACCGGAACTTCAAGAGATGCTCACAGAGGACTAATGGCCTCGGGAGCTAAGAAGGGATTTGCTTTCAGCAAGTACCATGTCTGTTCCAAGAGGAACCGTGGCATCGGCCTTTAAGAAAGGACCTGCTCCAGCAGGGACCTTGTCTGTTCCAAGACTTACCGCGACTGTGTTTGACGGCATGACGGTTTGAACGCCGGATCCTAAGGGAAAAGGCATTCCGGAAGAGGTCATACCTACCCTGGTCAAAGCCAGGAAGGAGGTGACCGCACAACGTTATCACCACATGTGGTAAAAATATGTTGCGTGGGTGAGGCCAGGAAGGCCCCACGAAAAAATTTCAACTAGGTCGATTTCTGCACTTCCTGCAAACAGGAGTGTCTATGAGCCTCAAATTGGGGTCCATTAAGGTTCAAGTTTCGGCCCTATAGATTTTCTTCCAGAAAGAATTGGCTTCAGTTCCTGAAGTCCAGACGTTTGTCAAGGGAGTATTGCATATACAGCCCTTGTGTGCCTCCAGTGGCACCGTGGGATCTCAACGTAGTGTTGGGATTCCTCAAATCATATTGGTTTGAACCACTCAAATCTGTGGATTTGAAATATCTCACATGGAAAGTGACCATGCTGTTGGCCCTGGCCTCGGCCAGGCGATTGTCAAAATTGGCGGCTTTGTCTTACAAAAGCCCATATTTGATTTTCCATTCGGACAGGGCAGAACTGCGGACTCGTCCCCAGTTTCTTCCTAAGGTGGTGTCAGCGTTTCACCTGAAATAACCTATTGTGGTGCCTGCGGCTACTAGGGACTTGGAGGACTCCAAGTTGCTAGACGTTGTCAGGGCCCTGAAAATATATATATATATATATATAATTCCAGGACGGCTGGAGTCAGAAAGTCTGACTTGCTGTTTATATTGTAGGCACCCAAAAAGCTGGGTGCTCCTGCTTCTAAGCAGACTATTGCTCGTTGGATTTGTAGTACAATTCAGCTTGCACATTCTGTGGCAGGCCTGCCACAGCCAAAATCTGTAAATGCCCATTCCACAAGGAAGGTGGGCTCATCTTGGGCGGCTGCCCGAGGGGTCTCGGCTTTACAACTTTGCCGAGCAGCTACTTGGTCAGGGGCAAACACGTTTGCAAAATTCTACAAATTTGATACCCTGGCTGAGGAGGACCTGGAGTTCTCTCATTCGGTGCTGCAGAGTCATCCGCACTCTCCCGCCCGTTTGGGAGCTTTGGTATAATCCCCATGGTCCTGACGGAGTCCCCAGCATCCACTAGGACGTTAGAGAAAATAAGATTTTACTTACCGATAAATCTATTTCTCATAGTCCGTAGTGGATGCTGGGCGCCCATCCCAAGTGCGGATTGTCTGCATTACTTGTACATAGTTATTGTTACAAAAAATCGGGTTATTATTGTTGTGAGCCATCTTTTTTAGAGGCTACTTCATTGTTATCATACTGTTAACTGGGTTCAAATCACAAGTTGTACGGTGTGATTGGTGTGGCTGGTATGAGTCTTACCCGGGATTCAAGATCCTTCCTTATTATGTACGCTCGTCCGGGCACAGTACCTAACTGAGGCTTGGAGGGGGGTCATAGGGGGAGGAGCCAGTACACACCATGTGATCCTAAAAGCTTGCTTTTGTGCCCTGTCTCCTGCGGAGCCGCTATTCCCCATGGTCCTGACGGAGTCCCCAGCATCCACTACGGACTATGAGAAATAGATTTATCGGTAAGTAAAATCTTATTTTCTGCATACGAGGCCATTCAGTTTGGCAGGTTCCATGCCAGAGTGTTTCAGTGGGACCTGTTGGACAAGTGGTCCGGATCCCATCTGCACATGCACCGGAAAATAATCCTGTCCTTCAAGACCAGAATCTCACTCCTGTGGTGGCTGCACAGCTCTCACCTCCTAGCGGGACGCAGATTCGGGATCCAGGACTGGATCCTAGTGACCACGGATGCGAGTCTCCGTGGCTGGGGAGCAGTCACACAGGGGGAAACCTTCCAGGGAAGATGGTCAAGCCAGGAAATTTGTCTACACATAAACGTTCTGGAGCTAAGGGCCATTTACAATGGCCTTCTTCAAGCGGAACATCTTCTTCGCAATCTGCCCGTCCTGATCCAGTCGGACAATATAACAGCAGTAGCGCACATAAACCACCAGGGCGGAACAAAGAGCAGAGCGGCATTGGCAGAGGCCACAAAAGTTCTCTGCTGGGCGGAAAGACATACAAGCGCTCTGTCAGCGATCTTCATTCCAGGAGTGGACAACTGGGAAGCAGACTTCCTCAGCAGACACAGTCTCCATCAAGGAGAGTGGGGTCTTCATCAAGAGGTCTTTGCAGAAGTGACAAGTCGTTGGGGAATTCCTCAAATAGACATGATGGCGTCTCGCCTCAACAAGAAACTTCAGAGATATTGTTCCAGGTCGAGGGACCCTCAAGCAATAGCGATGGACGCCCTAGTGACACCATGGGTGTTTCAGTTGGTGTATGTGTTCCCTCCGCTTCCACTCATTCCAAAGGTGCTATAGATCATAAGAAGAACAAAGGTTCAGGCGATCCTCATTGTTCCGGACTGGCCAAGGAGAGCTTGGTATCCAGATCTTCAGGAATTACTCATAGGAGATCCCTGGCCTCTTCCTCTGCGAGAGGATCTGTAACAGCAGGTGCCGTGCGTATATCAAGACTTACCGCGGCTACATTTGGCGGCTTGGCGGTTGAATGCCGGATCCTAGCCCGAAAGGGTATTCCCGGTGAAGTCATTCCCACACTTCTTCAGGCTAGAAAAGGAGTAACGGCGAAACATTACCACCATATTTGGAGAAAATATGTGTCTTGGTGTGAATCCAAGAAGGCTCCTACAGAAGAATTTCAGTTAGGACGTTTTCTCAATTTTCTACAAGCTGGTGTGGATGCGGGCCTAAAGTTGGGCTCCATTAAAGTACAAATATTCGCATTATCAATTTTCTTCCAAAAACAATTGGCCTCCCTTCCAGAAGTTCAGACTTTTGTGAAAGGCGTGTTGCACATCCAACCTCCCTTTGTGCCCCCAGTGGCACCGTGGGATCTTAACGTGATGTTGCAATTCCTTCAATCTCATTGGTTTGAACCTTTACAAAAGGTGGAGTTGAAATTCCTCACTTGGAAAGTGCTCATGCTGTTGGCCTTGGCATCCGCCAGGCGGGTGTCTGAATTGGCGACCTTGTCTCACAAGAGCCCTTATTTGATCTTTCATGAAGATAGAGCAGAATTGAGGACTCGTCAGCAGTTTCTGCCGAAAGTGGTTTCATCGTTCCACTTGAACCAGCCTATTGTGGTGCCAGTGGCTACTGACACTTGCTGAAATCGAAGCTTCTCGATGTAGTAAGAGCTTTGAAAATTTGTCGCCAGAACGGCTCAATTTAGGAAAACAGAGGCTCTGTTTGTCCTGTATGCTCACAGTAAAATTGGAGCTCCTGCTTCCAAGCAGACCATTGCGCGCTGGCTCTGTCATACGATACAGCAGGCTCATTCTACGGCTGGATTGCCGTTACCGAAATTGGTGAAGGCCCATTCTACCAGAAAGGTGCGCTCATCCTGGGCGGCTACCCGGGGGGTCTCGGCTTTACAACTTTGCCGAGCGGCTACTTGGGCGGGTTCAAACACCTTTGCGAAGTTCTATAAGTTTGATACCCTGGCTGATGTGGACCTCATGTTTGGTCAATCGGTGCTGCAGAGTCATCCGCACTCTCCCGCCCGTTCTAGAGCTTTGGTATAAACCCCATGGTTCTTGAAGTGTCCCCAGCATCCTCTAGGACGTATGAGAAAATAGGATTTTAATACCTACCGGTAAATCCTTTTCTCTTAGTCCGTAGAGGATGCTGGGCTATTAGTTATGGTTGCACACATGTTGTGTTACGTTTATGGTCAGCCTGTTGCTAATGTTGTTCATGCCGTTGACTTGCGTTGTTGAATGCAATGTTGTACGGCGTGCTTGAGGTGTGAGCTGGTATGTATCTCACCTTAGTTTAACAATAGATCCTTTTCCTCTAAATGTCCGTCGCCCTCGGCACAGTTCCTATAACTGGAGTCTGGAGGAGGGGCAAAGAGGGAGGAGCCAGTTCACACCCCTTTGAAAGTCTTAAAGTGCCCATGTCTCATGCGGATTCCGTCTACACCCCATGGTTCTTGAAGTGTCCCCAACATCCTCTACGGACTAAGAGAAAAGGATTTACCGGTAGGTATTAAAATCCTATTTTCTCTCTTTTCTCCTCTCACTCTTCTTTGCTCCCTCACACCCTTTTTTCTACTCTCACTTTTAATCCGTCTCTCAACCCCACATTTCTCCACTCACTCTTCATCCCTCTCTTACCCCCTTTCTTCTGTTCTCTCGTTTAATGTTTCTTCCACCTTCTTTTTTCTCCTCTCTCTTCATCCCTCTCTCACCCCTTTTTTTCTCTTCTCACTCTTCATCCCTCTCTCACCCCTTTTTTCCTCATATCACTCTTCATCCCTCTCTCACCCCTTTTTTTCTCATATCACTCTTCATCCCTCTCTCACCCCTTTTTTCTCTTCTCACTCTTCATCCCTCTCTCACCCCTTTTTTTTCTCATATCACTCTTCATCCCTCTCTCACCCCTTTTTTTCTCTTCTCACTCTTCATCCCTCTGTCACTCCTTTTTTTCTCTTCTCACTCTTCATCCATCTCTCACTCCCTTTTTCTCCTCTCACTCTTCATCCCTCTGTCACCCCTTTTTTTCTCCTCTCACTCTTCATCCCTCTCTCCCCCCTTTTTTTCTCCTCTCACTCTTCATCTCTCTCTCCCCTTTTTTTCACCTCTCTTCATTCCTCTCACCCCTTTTTTCTCTTCTCACTCTTCATCCCCCTCTCACCTCCTTTTTCTCCTCTCACTCTTCATCCCTCTCACTCTTTTTTATCCTCTCACTCTTCATCCCGCTCACCCCTTTTTTTCTCTTCTCACTCTTCATCCCTCTCTCGCCCCTTTTTTCTCCTCTCACTCTTCATCCCTCTCACTCCTTTTTTCACCTCTCACTCTTCATCCATTTCTCACCCCCTTTTTCACCTCTCACTCTTCATCCGTTTCTCACCCCCTTTTTCTCCTCTCTTCATCCCTCTCTCACCCCTTTTTTGCTTCTCTTGCTCTTTATCCCTCTCTCCCCCCTTTTTCTCCTCTCACTCTTCATCCCTCTCTCACTCCCTTTTCCTCCCCTCACTCTTTATTCCTCTCTCACCCTTTTTTCTCCTTTCACTCTTCATCCTTCTCAACCTCTTTTTTTCACCTCTTACTATCCATCCCACTCTCCCTTTTTCACCTCTTTGCCCCCTTTTTTTTTTATACCATCTCTTCCCCATATCTCTCATCCTCTTCAGTCCTACTTGCCCCTCAGTGTCTCTCACCTGCCTCTCTGCAACCTGCCCTTCTGCCCCCTGTGTTCCCATCTTATATTTACTGTCACAGTACCTACATAGCAGAGTTTGTGAGGTTTTTCTTTTTGAGACTGATGGAAAGTGCGGGCCGGGTGCGTTATATCAGACATACACATGTGCGCCCCAACGTGAGGATATCATTTTATCAGCACTTGATTTTATTAGTGTATATAGATAATTTAAACTGTACTGCGTTACATAATCTTTATCCTGAGAATAAAGCATACATTTAATGATTGTGTCCTGGTAACGTTGGTGGTGGCACTTTCCTTTGATACATAGGGGCATAAATTCACTGTAACACAATCTCCCACTAACATTAGATCCATCTATAGCTAAATCTACCTACAGAGCATGTGATAAATAGGACTGAATGGCAATCTGTCTGATTGGAAATTGACACTGGTTTATGTAAAGTTTAAGCTTCTTTCTGATGAAAGAAACACGTTAAACAGATGTAATATCATAAACCATTAAAACTATTACAAACTATTGGCCGGCAATGCAGAACAAAGACATGAAGCTAAATAGCTCCTAATATAGAAACTTTATAGCAAGACCGTAATATATTAGAGTGAGTTAAGGCCACATGGATACAATGTGTCTGACGGTCAGAGCCAGCGTTGTCATCCCCCCCACTGTTCCCTCTTTTATGGGGCCTATAATATAGTATTAGTCTGGCAGTGCTGAACCGCTGATAAAGAGATGAATGCCGCTAATGAACGCGCTTTAGGGGCCTATTCATACAGAGAGCGCGTTTTACTGCTTTGTAAGGTGAGAATCTCCTTGTTACGTCCCGGGAAGGAATCCTGCGCTCGGGTTTGGGACGCTGTGAAGAATTCTGTAGTTGCTTTACGGGTCTATTTACTTTACTAGTTCTTGGTGAGAGATAAAGTGGAGAGAGATCCATTTCTCAAATACAGCATGTGACATGGCAGTCAGGAGCTGATTGGCTGCTACTTCATTAGTCTCCAAGGCTTAGTACATAGGCCCCATAGTAACTATAAATACTTTGTGTGTGTATGTATATATCGGCGTGCTTTTGCCAGTTCTGCGTAGCCCGCTATTCAGGAACACACCCATACACAGCCCAGTCTTGCCTCAGATGTGTTATCACCGGTGGAAACCCCTTGCACCCCTTTGTAACCCATTATACAGTGCAAAGCAAGTATAGCTCCATCACCAAGGTTCTCTGTCAGTTCTCTCAGTGACATTGTATTACAGCCAGAACACTTAACCACTGAGCCGCTTAGTTTTATACTGACTGTAAGTCAGAGACTAGTATATACTAGCAGATCCCTACTTCAGTTCTCCTGAGGTAGTTATGTAATTAGTAATGAGAGAAAACACAGTGATCTCAGCTGACGATCTCTTGGACCCTACCCCTGGAGTGTACTGTAGCACTGAGCCAGGGAGGCACTGGCTCTCAGGGTTACGCCAATTAAGCCCGTTATGATGTAGCTTCCAGAGAACAATTTACACTTGGTCCGGGCAGCTCTGAGCGAGAGAGCACTCGCCGTCCTGCCATGGATTTATAGGGTGTTAAATGCTGATAACTCCTTTGTCTTGTGATGTCCCTGCCAGCTCCTAATCCGTCTCCCTGTTATTATTTATTATCCTTTATTTACTGCTACTAAACTATTCATAGCGTTGTATGGCTGCTGGGCCACCGACATGTAATTATATGGAAGTGAAACGCGGCGCTGCATCGCTGCCATTCCTCCCAACCTTAGCATAGTCCAAAGCAGCAAATACGCAAACATCAGCTTAACTCTTCAGTTGTTGCATTGGCTCCAAGTTCTCTATATTTTATGCAGTAGAGTATCACTGTCAGAGTGACGCAGCAGAATCTCCATGCCTATGTGATGTAACAGAGTCTCTACCAGGGTGATGCAGCAGTTTCTCTACTTGGATGATGCAGCAGTGTCTCCGTGCCAAAGTGATGCAGCAGAGTTTCTACCAGAGTGATGCAGCAGTCTCTCTGCTTGGATGATGCAGCAGTGTCTCCATGCCTATTTGATGCAGCAGAGTCTCTACCAGGGTGATGCGGCAGAGTCTCTCTACTTGGATGAGGCAGCAGTGTCCCCATGCCAATGTGATGCAACAGAGTCTCTACCAGGGTGATGCAGCAGAGTCTCTCTACTTGGATGAGGCAGCAGTGTCACCATGCCAATGTGTTGTAGCAGAGTCTCTACCAGGGTGATGCAGCAGAGTCTCTCTACTTGGATGAGGCAGCAGTGTCCCCATGCCAATGTGATGCAACAGAGTCTCTACCAAGGTGATGCAGCAGAGTCTCTCTACTTGGATGAGGCAGCAGTGTCCCCATGCCATTGTGATGCAGCAGAGTCTCTACCAGGGTAATGCATCAGTCTCTCTACTTGGATGATGCAGCAGTGCCCCCATGCCAATGTGATGCAACAGAGTCTCTACCAGGGTGATGCAGCAGAGTCTCTTTACTTGGATGAGGCAGCAGTGTCACCATGCCAATGTGATGTAGCAGAGTCTATCAGGGTGATGTGGCAGAGTCTCTCTACTTGGATGATGCAGCAGTGTCTCCATGCCAATGTGATGCAGCAGAGTCTCTACCACGGTGATACAGGAGAGTCTCTCTACTTGGATGAGGCAGCAGTGCCCCCATGCCAATGTGATGCAACAGAGTCTCTACCAGGGTAATGCAGCAGTCTCTCTACTTGGATGAGGCAGCAGTGTCTCCATTTCAATGTGATGCAGCAGAGTCTCTACCAGGGTGATGCAACAGGGTCTCTCTATTTGGATGAGGCAGCAGTGTCTCCATGCCAATGTGATGCAGCAGAGTCTCTACCAAGGTGATGCAGCAGAGTCTCTCTACTTGGATGAGGCAGCAGTGCCCCCATGCCAATGTGATGCAACAGAGTCTCTACCAGGGTAATGCAGCAGTCTCTCTACTTGGATGAGGCAGCAGTGTCTCCATTTCAATGTGATGCAGCAGAGTCTCTACCAGGGTGATGCAACAGGGTCTCTCTATTTGGATGAGGCAGCAGTGTCTCCATGCCAATGTGATGCAGCAGAGTCTCTACCAAGGTGATGCAGCAGAGTCTCTCTACTTGGATGAGGCAGCAGTGCCCCCATGCCAATGTGATGCAACAGAGTCTCTACCAGGGTAATGCAGCAGTCTCTCTACTTGGATGAGGCAGCAGTGTCTCCATTTCAATGTGATGCAGCAGAGTCTCTACCAGGGTGATGCAACAGGGTCTCTCTATTTGGATGAGGCAGCAGTGTCTCCATGCCAATGTGATGCAGCAGAGTCTCTACCAAGGTGATGCAGCAGAGTCTCTCTACTTGGATGAGGCAGCAGTGCCCCCATGCCAATGTGATGCAACAGAGTCTCTACCAGGGTAATGCAGCAGTCTCTCTACTTGGATGAGGCAGCAGTGTCTCCATTTCAATGTAATGCAGCAGAGTCTCTACCAGGGTGATGCAGCAGTTTCTCTACTTGGATGAGGCAGCAGTGTCACCATGCCAATGTGTTGTACAGAGTCTCTACCAGGGTGATGCAGCAGAGTCTCTCTACTTGGATGAGGCAGCAGTGTCCCCATGCCAATGTGATGCAGCAGAGTCTCTACCAAGGTGATGCAGCAGAGTCTCTCTACTTGGATGAGGCAGCAGTGCCCCCATGCCAATGTGATGCAACAGAGTCTCTACCAGGGTAATGCAGCAGTCTCTCTACTTGGATGAGGCAGCAGTGTCTCCATTTCAATGTGATGCAGCAGAGTCTCTACCAGGGTGATGCAACAGGGTCTCTCTATTTGGATGAGGCAGCAGTGTCTCCATGCCAATGTGATGCAGCAGAGTCTCTACCAAGGTGATGCAGCAGAGTCTCTCTACTTGGATGAGGCAGCAGTGCCCCCATGCCAATGTGATGCAACAGAGTCTCTACCAGGGTAATGCAGCAGTCTCTCTACTTGGATGAGGCAGCAGTGTCTCCATTTCAATGTAATGCAGCAGAGTCTCTACCAGGGTGATGCAGCAGTTTCTCTACTTGGATGAGGCAGCAGTGTCACCATGCCAATGTGTTGTAGCAGAGTCTCTACCAGGGTGATGCAGCAGAGTCTCTCTACTTGGATGAGGCAGCAGTGTCCCCATGCCAATGTGATGCAGCAGAGTCTCTACCAAGGTGATGCAGCAGAGTCTCTCTACTTGGATGAGGCAGCAGTGCCCCCATGCCAATGTGATGCAACAGAGTCTCTACCAGGGTAATGCAGCAGTCTCTCTACTTGGATGAGGCAGCAGTGTCTCCATTTCAATGTGATGCAGCAGAGTCTCTACCAGGGTGATGCAACAGGGTCTCTCTATTTGGATGAGGCAGCAGTGTCTCCATGCCAATGTGATGCAGCAGAGTCTCTACCAAGGTGATGCAGCAGAGTCTCTCTACTTGGATGAGGCAGCAGTGCCCCCATGCCAATGTGATGCAACAGAGTCTCTACCAGGGTAATGCAGCAGTCTCTCTACTTGGATGAGGCAGCAGTGTCTCCATTTCAATGTAATGCAGCAGAGTCTCTACCAGGGTGATGCAGCAGTTTCTCTACTTGGATGAGGCAGCAGTGTCACCATGCCAATGTGTTGTAGCAGAGTCTCTACCAGGGTGATGCAGCAGAGTCTCTCTACTTGGATGAGGCAGCAGTGTCCCCATGCCAATATGATGCAACAGAGTCTCTACCAAGGTGATGCAGCAGAGTCTCTCTACTTGGATGAGGCAGTAGTGTCCCCATGCCATTGTGATGCAGCAGAGTCTCTACCAGGGTAATGCATCAGTCTCTCTACTTGGATGATGCAGCAGTGCCCCCATGCCAATGTGATGCAACAGAGTCTCTACCAGGGTGATGCAGCAGAGTCTCTTTACTTGGATGAGGCAGCAGTGTCACCATGCCAATGTGATGTAGCAGAGTCTATCAGGGTGATGTGGCAGAGTCTCTCTACTTGAATGATGCAGCAGTGTCTCCATGCCAATGTGATGCAGCAGAGTCTCTACCACGGTGATGCAGCAGAGTCTCTCTACTTGGATGAGGCAGCAGTGTCTCCATTTCAATGTGATGCAGCAGAGTCTCTACCAGGGTGATGCAACAGGGTCTCTCTATTTGGATGAGGCAGCAGTGTCTCTATGCCAATGTAATGCAGCAGTGTCTCTACCAGGGTGATGCAGCAGTTTCTGTACTTGGATGAGGCAGCAGTGTCTCCATTTCAATGTGATGCAGCAGAGTCTCTACCAGGGTAATGCAACAGGGTCTCTCTATTTGGATGAGGTAGCAGTGTCTCCATGCCAATGTGATGCAGCTGAGTCTCTACCAGGGTGATGAGCAGTTTCTCTACTTGGATGAGGCAGCAGTGTCACCATGCCAATGTGTTGTAGCAGAGTCTCTACCAGGGTGATGCAGCAGAGTCTCTCTACTTGGATGAGGCAGCAGTGTCCCCATGCCAATGTGATGCAACAGAGTCTCTACCAAGGTGATGCAGCAGAGTCTCTCTACTTGGATGAGGCAGCAGTGTCACCATGCCAATCTGTTGTAGCAGAGTCTCTACCAGGGTGATGCAGCAGAGTCTCTCTACTTGGATGAGGCAGCAGTGTCACCATGCCAATGTGTTGTAGTAGAGTCTCTACCAGGGTGATGCAGCAGAGTCTCTCTACTTGGATGAGGCAGCAGTGTCCCCATGCCAATGTGATGCAACAGAGTCTCTACCAAGGTGATGCAGCAGAGTCTCTACTTGGATGAGGCAGCAGTGTCACCATGCCAATGTGTTGTAGCAGAGTCTCTACCAGGGTGATGCAGCAGAGTCTCTCTACTTGGATGAGGCAGCAGTGTCCCCATGCCAATGTGTTGCAACAGAGTCTCTACCAAGGTGATGCAGCAGAGTCTCTCTACTTGGATGAGGCAGCAGTGTCCCCATGCCAATGTGATGCAGCAGAGTCTCTACCAGGGTAATTCATCAGTCTCTCTACTTGGATGATGCAGCAGTGCCCCCATGCCAATGTGATGCAACAGAGTCTCTACCAGGGTGATGCAGCAGAGTCTCTTTACTTGGATGAGGCAGCAGTGTCACCATGCCAATGTGATGTAGCAGAGTCTATCAGGGTGATGTGGCAGAGTCTCTCTACTTGGATGATGCAGCAGTGTCTCCATGCCAATGTGATGCAGCAGAGTCTCTACCACGGTGATGCAGCAGTCTCTCTACTTGGATGAGGCAGCAGTGTCACCATGCCAATGTGTTGTAGCAGAGTCTCTACCAGGGTGATGCAGCAGAGTCTCTCTACTTGGATGAGGCAGCAGTGTCCCCATGCCAATGTGATACAACAGAGGCTCTACCAAGGTGATGCAGCAGAGTCTCTCTACTTGGATGAGGCAGCAGTGTCCCCATGCCAATGTGATGCAGCAGAGTCTCTACCAGGGTAATGCATCAGTCTCTCTACTTGGATGATGCAGCAGTGCCCCCATGCCAATGTGATGCAACAGAGCCTCTACCAGGGTGATGCAGCAGTGTCTCTTTACTTGGATGAGGCAGCAGTGTCACCATGCCAATGTGATGTAGCAGAGTCTATCAGGGTGATGTGGCAGAGTCTCTCTACTTGGATGATGCAGCAGTGTCTCCATGCCAATGTGATGCAGCAGAGTCTCTACCACGGTGATGCAGCAGAGTCTCTCTACTTGGATGAGGCAGCAGTACCCCCATGCCAATGTGATGCAACAGAGTCTCTACCAGGGTAATGCAGCAGTCTCTCTACTTGGATGAGGCAGCAGTGTCTCCATTTCAATGTGATGCAGCAGAGTCTCTACCAGGGTGATGCAACAGGGTCTCTCTATTTGGATGAGGCAGCAGTGTCTCCATGCCAATGTGATGCAGCAGAGTCTCTACCACGGTGATGCAGCAGAGTCTCTCTACTTGGATGAGGCAGCAGTGTCCCCATGCCAATGTGATGCAACAAAGTCTCTACCAGGGTAATGCAGCAGTCTCTCTACTTGGATGAGGCAGCAGTGTCTCCATTTCAATGGGATGTAGCAGAGTCTTTACCAGGGTGATGCAACAGGGTCTCTCTATTTGGATGAGGCAGCAGTGTCTCTATGCCAATGTAATGCAGCAGTGTCTATAACAGGGTGATGCAGCAGTTTCTGTACTTGGATGAGGCAGCAGTATCTCCATTTCAATGTGATGCAGCAGTGTCTCTACCAGGGTAATTCAACAGGGCCTCTCTATTTGGAGGAGGCAGCAGTGTCTCCATGCCAATGTGATACAGCAGAGTCTCTACCAGGGTGATGCAGCAGTTTCTCTACTTGGATGATGCAGCAGTGTCTCCGTACCAAAGTGATGCAGCAGAGTTTCTACCAGAGTGATGCAGCAGTCTCTCGGCTTGGATGATGCAGCAGTGTCTCCATGCCAATTTGATGCAGCAGAGTTTCTATCAGGGTGATGCGGCAGAGTCTCTCTACTTGGATGAGGCAGCAGTGTCTCCGTGCCAATGTGATGCAACATAGCATCACTGTCAGAGTTATACAGCAGGGTTCATCTGTGAGGATAATGAAGAAGAGTCTCATTGTTAATGTGATAGAGTATCTACATCTCTGTGTGGATTAGGCGTACGGCTTACCAGAAGTTTCCTAGTAGGCTGAGACTACCATGACATCATGTGGCCACCCGAATTTTGTTTAATCCTCAATTGTTGAGGGAAAACTATTGAAGACCAGGCCCACCCTATCGCTGTGTTTCCTGGTGGTGGTTCCCTCTCCCAACTACCTTATAGTATGTGCTGCAGAGCAGTGATCAATTACTTCACTTCATGTCCCATCTCCTGCACCCCACACCTTGGAATGCACTCTTAAACAAGTTTTGGATAGAGCTGCTCCTCCGATTGGACGGGGTTTCAAATAGCAGGCTCCAGAGCTTAACACTTCCAGAGAACATCCTGCTTACTACAGTGGCTGACGGGATGGTACATTATTATTATTATTACATTTTATTTATAAGGCACCACATGTGTTTCGCAGCGCCGTACAAAGGACAGTACAGGGAGACAGAACTTACATTACAGTAAATAAATAACAGAAATAGAGTACAGGTAACAGAGCACCACACATTCTCAAGACATAATACAGCTAAGATGTAAGTAGTGAGGGAGTGATCATCATACTATTAGGGGCTGGCGGCCATAGATAGAGATGAGCCTTTACCAGCAGGAGAAGAAGCGGTAAAGATGGTCGCTGAGTAGGAGAGCTGTGAGTGATATGTGAGGAGAAGACAACAAGAGGAAAGAGGGCCCTGCTCTGAAGAGCTAACAATCTAGTGGGAAGGGGCGACAGATAGATGTCATGAGGTGCAAGCAGGAGGGAGGTAGCCTGATGGCAGGATGCAAGCAAAGCAGAGATGGTCAAGGCATGAGGCAGGGGGATGGAGGAGCGGCCTCAGGACTAGGTTATGCATCGGGAGGGTACGCTTTGATAAATCAGTGGGTTTTCAGTGCCCGTTTGAAGCTTTGCAAGGTTGGGGAGAGTCTAATGAAGTGGGGGAGTACATTCCACTGAAGGGGTGCAGCACGGGCATAGTCTTGCACTCGAGCATGCGTCCATCCAGGTGTAAAATTAAAGTAATAAAATCTAAAAACAAAAGCCTAAAAATACAATTCTAAAAAAAATGTTTTTTGGTTTGTGCTGTACCTCAGTGTACTATACAGTTTTTAATAAGAATTTACTTACCGATAATTCTATTTCTCGTAGTCCGTAGTGGATGCTGGGAACTCCGTAAGGACCATGGGGAATAGCGGCTCCGCAGGAGACTGGGCACAAAAGTTAAAGCTTTAGGACTACCTGGTGTGCACTGGCTCCTCCCCCTATGACCCTCCTCCAAGCCTCAGTTAGGATACTGTGCCCGGATGAGCGTACACAATAAGGAAGGATTTTGAATCCCGGGTAAGACTCATACCAGCCACACCAATCACACCGTACAACCTGTGATCTGAACCCAGTTAACAGCATGATAACAGAGGAGCCTCTGAAAAGATGGCTCACAACAATAATAACCCGATTTTTGTAACAATAACTATGTACAAGTATTGCAGACAATCCGCACTTGGGATGGGCGCCCAGCATCCACTACGGACTACGAGAAATAGAATTATCGGTAAGTAAATTCTTATTTTCTCTGACGTCCTAGTGGATGCTGGGAACTCCGTAAGGACCATGGGGATTATACCAAAGCTCCCAAACGGGCGGGAGAGTGCGGATGACTCTGCAGCACCGAATGAGAGAACTCCAGGTCCTCCTCAGCCAGGGTATCAAATTTTTAGAATTTAGCAAACGTGTTTGCCCCTGACCAAGTAGCTGCTCGGCAAAGTTGTAAAGCCGAGACCCCTAAGGCAGCCGCCCAAGATGAGCCCACCTTCCTTGTGGAATGGGCTTTTACAGATTTTGGCTGTGGCAGGCCTGCCACAGAATGTGCAAGCTGAATTGTACTACGAATCCAACGAGCAATAGTCTGCTTAGAAGCAGGAGCACCCAGCTTGTTGGGTGCATACAGGATAAACAGCGAGTCAGATTTTCTGACTCCAGCCGTCCTGGAAACATATATTTTCAGGGCCCTGACTACGTCCAGCAACTTGGAGTCCTCCAAGTCCCTAGTAGCCGCAGGTACCACAATAGGCTGGTTCAAGTGAAACGCTGAAACCACCTTAGGGAGAAATTGAGGACGGGTCCTCAATTCCGCCCTGTCTGAATGGAAGATCAGATAAGGGCTTTTACAGGATAAAGCCCGCCAATTCTGACACGCGCCTGGCCGAGGCCAGGGCCAACAACATGACCACTTTCCATGTGAGATATTTTAACTCCACAGATTCAAGTGGTTCAAACCAATGTGACTTTAGGAACCCCAAAACTACATTGAGATCCCAAGGTGCCACTGGAGGCACAAAAGGAGGCTGTATATGCAGTACCCCTTTTACAAACGTCTGAACTTCAGGAACTGAAGCTAGTTCTTTCTGGAAGAAAATTGACAGGGCCGAAATTTGAACCTTAATGGACCCCAATTTTAGGCCCATAGACACTCCTGTTTACAGGAAATGCCGGAATCGACCTAGTTGAAAATTCCTCCATCGGGCCTTACTGGCCTCGCACCCCGCAACATATTTTCGCCAAATGCGGTGATAATGCTTTGCGGTTACATCCTTCCTGGCTTGATCAGGGTAGGGATGACTTCATCCGGAATGCCTTTTTCCTTCAGGATCCGGCGTTCAACCGCCCTGCCGTCAAACGCAGCCGCGGTAAGTCTTGGAATAGACAGGGTCCTTGCTGGAGCAGGTCCCTTCTTAGAGGTAGAGGCCACGGGTCCTCCGTGAGCATCTCTTGAAGTTCCGGGTACCAAGTCCTTCTTGGCCCATCCGGAGCCACGAGTATAGTTCTTACTCCCCTCCGTCTTATAATTCTCAGTACTTTTGGTATGAGAGGAAGAGGAGGGAACACATACACTGACTGGTACACCCACGGTGTTACCAGAGCGTCCACAGCTATTGCCTGAGGGTCCCTTGACCTGGCACAATACCTGTCCAATTTTTTGTTTAGGCGGGACGCCATCATGTCCACCTTTGGTTTTTCCCAATGGTTTACAATCATGTGGAAGACTTCTGGGTGAAGTCCCCACTCTCCCGGGTGGAGGTCGTGCCTGCTGAGGAAGTCTGCTTCCCAGTTGTCCACTCCCGGAATGAACACTGCTGACAGTGCTATCACATGATTTTCCGCCCAGCGAAAAATCCTTGCAGCTTCTGCCATTGCCCTCCTGCTTCTTGTGCCGCCCTGTCTGTTTACGTGGGCGACTGCCGTGATGTTGTCCGACTGGATCAGCACCGGCTGACCTTGAAGCAGAGGTCTTGCTTGGCTTAGGGCATTGTAAATGGCCCTTAGCTCCAAAATATTTATGTGAAGTGATGTCTCCAGGCTTGACCACAAGCCCTGGAAATTTCTTCCCTGTGTGACTGCTCTCCAGCCTCGCAGGCTGGCATCCGTGGTCACCAGGACCCAGTCCTGAATGCCGAATCTGCGGCCCTCTAGAAGATGAGCACTCTGCAACCACCACAGGAGAGACACCCTTGTCTTTGGTGACAGGGTTATCCGCTGATGCATCTGAAGATGCGATCCGGACCATTTGTCCAGCAGGTCCCACTGGAAAGTTCTTGCGTGGAATCTGCCGAATGGAATTGCTTCGTAGGAAGCCACCATTTTCCCCAGGACCCTTGTGCACCGATGCACTGACACTTGGCCTGGTTTTAGGAGGTTTCTGACTAGTTCGGATAACTCCCTGGCTTTCTCCTCCGGGAGAAAACACCTTTTTCTGGACTGTGTCCAGGATCATCCCTAGGAATAGAAGGCGTGTCGTCAGGATCAGCTGCGATTTTGGAATATTGAGAATCCAACCGTGCTACCGCAGCACTATCTGAGATAGTGCTACCCTGACTTCCAACTGTTCCCTGGATCTTGCCCTTATCAGGAGATCGTCCAAGTAAGGGATAACTAAAAACTCCCTTCTTTCGAAGGAGTATCATCATTTCGGCCATTACCTTGGTAAAGACCCGTGGTGCCGTGGACAATCCAAATGGCAGCGTCTGAAACTGATAGTGACAGTTCTGTACCACAAACCTGAGGTACCCTTGGAGAAGGGTAAATTGGGACATGTAGGTAAGCATCTTTGATGTCCAGAGAGACCATATAGTCCCCTTCTTCCAGGTTTGCAATCACTGCTCTGAGTGACTCCATCTTGAATTTGAACCTTTGTATGTAAGTGTTCAAGGATTTTAGATTTAAAATTGGTCTCACCGAGCCGTCCGGCTTCGGTACCACCAATAGTGTGGAATAGTACCCCTTTCCCTGTTGCAGGAGGGGTACCTTGATTATCACCTGCTGGGAATACAGCCTGTGAATGGCTTGCAATACTGTCTCCCTGTCTGAGGGAGCTGTCGGTAAAGCAGACTTTATGAAACGGCGAGGGGAAGACGTCTCGAATTTCTTGAGACGGGCCCCCACCGTGCCTGAGACCGCTTGTAAAGCCCCAGCGTCATGCTGAGGACTTTGCGGAGGCGGGAGAGGGCTTTTGTGGGAATTGGCTGTTTGCTGCAGCCTTTTTCCTCTCCCTCTGCCACGGGGCAGAAATGAGGCGCCTTTTGCCCGCTTTATGGGGCCGAAAGGACTGCGCCTGATAATACGGCGTCTTCTTAGGTTGAGAAGCTACCTGGGGTAAAAATGTGGATTTTCCAGCCGTTGCCGTGGCCACCAGGTCTGTTAGACCTACCCCAAAAAACTCTTCCCTTTTATAAGGCGATACTTCCATATGCCTTTTGGGATCAGCATCACCTGACCACTGTCTTGTCCATAACCTTCTTCTGGCAGAAATGGACAGCGCACTTACTCTTGATGCCAGTCGGCAAATATCCCTCTGTGCATCACGCATATATAGAAATGCATCTTTTAAATGCTCTATAGTTAGTAATATACTGTCCCTATCTAGGGTATCAATATTGTCAGTCAGGGAATCCGACCAAGCCACCCCAGCACTGCACATCCAGGCTGAGGAGATTGCTGGTCGCAGTATCACACCCGTGTGAGTGTATATACATTTTAGGATATTTTACTGCTTTCTGTCAGTAGGTTCCATAAGGGCGGCCGTATCCGGGGACGGTAGTGCCACCTGTTTAGACAAGCGTGTGAGCGCTTTATTCACCCTAAAGGGTGTTTCCCAACGTGCCCTATCCTCTGGCGGGAAGGGGTATGATGCCAATAACTTTTTTATCGGGGGAAACCCACGCATCATCACACACTTCATTTAATTACTCAGATGCAGGAAAAACTACAGGCAGTTTTTTCTCACCCAACATAATACCCTTTTTAGTGGTACTGGTATTATCAGAAATGTGTAAAAACATTTTCCATAGCCTCAATCATGTAACGTGTGGCCCTACTGGAAGTCACATTCGTCTCTTAATCGTCGACACTGGAGTCAGTATCCGTGTCGGCGTCTGTATCTGCCATCTGCGGTAACGGGCGTTTTAGAGCCCCAGATGGCTTTTGAGACACCTGGACAGGCACAGACTGAGTCGCCGGCTGTCTCATGTCATCAATCTTTTGTAAAGAGCTGACACTGTCACATAATTCCTTCCAGAAGCTCATCCACTCAGGTGTCGACTCCCTAGGGGGTGACATCTCTGTTACAGGCAATTGCTCCGCCTCCACCTCATTTTCCTCCTCATACATGTCGACACAACGTACCGACACACAGCACACACACAGGGAATGCTCTGATAGAGGACAGGACCCCACTAGCCCTTTGGGGAGACAGAGGGAGAGTATGCCAGCACACACCAGAGCGCTATATATATATATAGGGATAACCTTATATAAGTGTTTTTCCCCTTATAGCTGCTGTATTGTTATACTGCGCCTAATTAGTGCCCCCCTCTCTTTTTTAACCCCTTTCTGTAGTGTAGTAACTGCAGGGGAGAGCCAGGGAGCTTCCCTCCAACGGAGCTGAGAGAGAAAATGGCGCCAGTGTGCTGAGGAGATAAGCTCCACCCCCTTCTCGGCGGCCTTTTCTCACGTTTTTCTGTGGAATCTGGCAGGGATTAAAATACACCCATATAGCCCTGGGGGTTATATGTGGTGTATTTATGCCAGCCAAGGTGTTTTACATTGCTGCTCAGGGCGCCCCCCCCTAGCGCCCTGCACCCTCAGTGACCGGAGTGTGAAGTGTGCCTGAGTAACAATGGCGCACAGCTGCAGTGCTGTGCGCTACCTTGTTGAAGACGGGTGTGGTATTGAAAGTCGACAGTAACTAGGTCGACAATGTTTAGGTCGACCACTATTGGTCGACAGTAACTAGGTCGACAGGGTCAAAAGGTCGACATGTTCTAGATCGACAGGTCAAAAGGTCGACATGAGTTTTTAATGTTATTTTGGTGTCGTTTTCTTCGTAGAGTGACCGGGAACCCCAATTAGTGCACCGCGTCCCCTCGCATGGCTCGCTTCGCTCGCCATGCTTCGGGCATGGTGCCTTCGCTCCGCTGGCGCTTCGCTCGGCACAGATTACCGTTCCAATCGTAGTCTACGTGGATCGTTAAGTATGAAAAGGTTCAAAAAAAGAAAAAAATTGTGAAAAACTCATGTCGACCTTTTGGCCTGTCGATCTAGAACATGTCGACCTTTTGACCCTGTCGACCTAGTTACTGTCGACCAATAGTGGTCGACCTAGACATTGTCGACCTAGTTACTGTCGACTTTCAATCCGGATCCCGTTGAAGACTGATGTCTTCTGCCGCCGATTTTTCCGGACCTTTTCTTGCTTCTGGCTCTGTAAGGGGGCCGGCGGCGTGGCTCCGGGACCGAGCTCCGAGGCTGGGCCTGTGTTCGGTCCCTCTGGAGCTAATGGTGTCCAATAGCCTAAGAAGCCCAATCCACTCTGCACGCAGGTGAGTTCGCTTCTTCTCCCCTTAGTCCCTCGATGCAGTGAGCCTGTTGCCAGCAGGTCTCACTGAAAATAAAAAACCTAAAACTAAACTTTCACTAAGAAGCTCAGGAGAGCCCCTAGTGTGCACCCTTCTCGGCCGGGCACAAAAATCTAACTGAGGCTTGGAGGAGGGTCATAGGGGGAGGAGCCAGTGCACACCAGGTAGTCCTAAAGCTTTTACTTTTGTGCCCAGTCTCCTGCGGAGCCGCTATTCCCCATGGTCCTTACGGAGTTCCCAGCATCCACTAGGACGTCAGAGAAATTTTATTTTCATAAGTACTCTCACCTTGTCAGTCAGACAGCAGTATATTATTATTTCGTATTCATACACGAATTGTGCAACACTGTTGGTGAAGGTCAACCGCAGTGTACAATCACTATTTCTGACTCACACACATATTCTGTGATGCCGTGGGTGAAGGTGGTACCTCATTATTATATTTTATTTCCTACTCATATACGTCTTGTGCGACACTGTTGGTGAAATTAAACCGCAGTGTTTAATTACTATTCCTAGTGGGTGGGAGGGCCCAAGAACAATTCCACCTTTTACCTCTTTTCTTTGCATTATGCGCTGTTTGGAGCATTGCTGACTGTCTACTTGTGTAGATGGCACACCTTTGTATAGTTTATGAAACTGCCACCCTGTCTGCCACACAGTGCCATTCTGTTTCCTAGATGTGCCATGTTGGAAGTGTAAGTGAATCATGTTTGTGTCGCCCACTGCTGTCGCTTAGCTGAGTCATCCAGCTCTCTCGCTGAAACCTTTTGGCCTAAACTGGATGAAAACAATCTTGTGAGCTGTGAGGTGGTCAAACATTGACTGGAAATGAATGGTATTGAGGTTAATAATACTGTAGGAACAAAAACAGGCCCCAGATTTTGTGATTTTAGCTGTTTAAATGATTTAAAAAAAAAAAATACAGATCCAAAACATTAACCCAAAACCCGAGATTTGGGCCGGCGCCCATCCCTAGTAGAAACGTATTTCTTTTCACTCATTTGAGCTAAAGCCTTGAGTTATGAATCCACAGCCATGATGATGTTGATGACGTTTATGTTCCAGAAAGGGGAATGTTTGTGTAGGGCCACAGTAAATTGACGCGATAGTTTCCTATTACAGAGAGAAGTCAGATGTGAAATACATTAGATATTGCAGAGAACATCTCTCTGCGAATGACAGGGGCTCAGCACATTACAGACTTCCAACCACTGACAGGGGACGGCCGCTGCTTCATACGTTGCTAACGAAGTCTGTAGCGTTTGTGCAATTAATAAATCTGCCCTGGTTAGTTTTAAGTCTTGTGTTACAGTTTTGTCCTGAGCAATCGGTTTAGCACTGAAGGCTTTGTAAGACCTGTCGGACGTAACGTGTTAGAGGAAACATGAACTGAAATCTCCAAGCAGAATTAAATGCAGAAGACTTACTGTATGGGGGCAATTCAGACCTGATCGCTAGGCTGCGTTTTCGCACAGCGGGCGATCAGGTCTAAACTGCGTATGCATATGCACCACGATGCGCAGGCGCATCGCACGGGTACAAAGTGGATCGCCGCTCAGCGATGGGTTTGTTCTAAGAATTTATTTGCATTGACGTTTGCAAGGAGATTGACAGGAAGAGAGCGTTTGTGGGTTGCAACGACAGTTTTCAGGGAGTGTTTGGAAAAATGCAGGCGTGTCCAAGCGTTTGCAGGGAGGGTTCCTGACGTAAATTCCGGTCCCGGACAGGCTGAAGTGATCGCAGCGGCTGAGTAAGTCCTGGGCTGCGCAGAGACTGCACAAGATCTGTCTGTACAGCTCTGCTACACATGTGATCGCACACTTGCACAACGAAAATACACTCTCCCTGTAGGCGGCGACTATCTGATTGCAGCAGTGCAAAACTGGCTGCCCAGCGATCAGGTCTGAATTAGGACCATCGTTGTTATGAAGGGTCTGCATAAGTTTTTGGATGCACAAAAACTATTATATTTACAAACAATAAATTTACATTTTTCAAAGCATTCGCCAGAGGAGTCTGTGCAATGTCTGTCTTTTCAATCAGGCGTCACGCAAATACTACGGGCTGAATGTGGACGGCGTTCTCACTGTTGTGTAGCTTACTGACCTAGAAAGACACGGTACGTATGAGCTCAACGCAGGGACGTGCAGTGAGTTAAATGGCTCTGGAGGCATTGGCTAACCCCAGAGCCAGATATCCATACAATATATGAGCCAAAGGGTACATCTGGGCATTATACACAGGTACAGCAGTATAAACTCCTGGAAATTTGTAATGCAAAGAAGATATTTCAAACAAATTATTAGTATTTTTCATATCCTTTATTCAGTCAAAACTCTGGTTTAAACGTAAGTATGACAGGGAAGGCTCTGCCTCACCCCACCGCACGTCACTGTCTCAACGTGACATCGGGGAGTGGAGCAATAAAAGAAAAAACTGACACTTGACATTCGGCTCAGTGATTGTTGGTGTTTCGATCCTTCTTCTGCGGAACTTGACTCCGCCCAAGTTTTGCAACGGAACCCGACTTACAGTGACTGCTCTGCAGAGGAACCTGATTGAGGCAGAGATTATAATGGTATATGGTGCAGGTGATACTGTGTTTATACCACATATACCCCTCATCCCCAAGGGGTGCCACTTATACTCCTTATGATGAACAAGTCGCAGGGGTAAACGCTCAGGGCTGCAGGTGTAGATCTCAGGACCAGCTGCTTCTCCCATGGGCAGCTTTACGTGGCTTGCTCACCAGTTAGTAGCCCCAGGCATCACTTTGTGTTACTCTGAAGGAAAAACTGCAAAACTATTGTTTAGAAAGACATATCGTGATCAGTGTGTACAATATAAAATATACATCAAAATATATCATGGCACTACTGTCACTGTAACATTAGTTACGCTGGGCAATAACAGTCAACCATGCGGGGCGAAGCCACGGCAAACGCCAGGAACAGGAAATAGGGGGCATGACCTCACAGGGGCGTGGCCTCATGGAAGTTTTCACGGCTGTGGGGGACCTGCCAAGTGCTCTGTGAGCTGCTGGCATGCCCCCTGTCCCTCTCTACCAGTGAGCATGCTCTGCTTAGCAAAGCAGCGAGTAAGAAAGGGTCCCCCCCCCACCGTGGGAAACTGCGGCCTGTGAATGGGACAGTCCCAGAAAAAATGGGACTGTTCCGCCAAAATCAGGACAGTTGGGAGGTATGTGAGTGTAAGTAGACTTGGTTGTCTCCTCATGACTGGAGAGGCGGCACAGGCGAGGAAAGAGGCGCGCAAACCGAGTACAGGAAGTGCAAAGAGACGCAGATTGTGTCTATCATTTCTCTATTGCACAGGTTCTCAAACTCGGTCCTTAGGACCCCACACAGGGAGTGTTTTGCAGATCTCCTCACAGAATCGCAAGTGAAATAATTAGCTCCACCTGTGGACCTTTTAAAATGCGTCAGTGAGTAATTAATACACCTGTGCACCGGCTGGGTTACCTGCAAAACATGCGCTGTGTGGGGTCCTGAGGACCGAGTTTGAGAACCTATGCTCTATTGCATCCTAGAAAATGATAGACAGAATGTGATTGGTTGCTTTAGTAAATTTACCCCACTGTATCTGTAGCCGAATCACATGCTAGTGCCCGAGGACTGTGTGTGTGTGTGTGGGAGGGATGGGGGGGGGGGGTTTTGGGGGCGGTCGCCATCGCAAGACGCTTATTCTGATTGGCTGATTTCACATTCAGCGCAGACGCTGATGGGTGCTTTCATCTTTACTCGTGTCTATATGACATGATAGTGATGGCTATTTTACAGTTCATTGCGTGCGTCACTCGATAGGCGGTACAGATACTCGTCCCAAGAGCTGACATTCTCACCTAGTGGAAACGTCACAGTAGCTCTCACTTGCCTCCTCTGCTTAGTCACTGTATTATAAGAGATACTGTATCTCTTCCTCCCGAATTATTGTGGATATCAGAAGTCACCTTGCAGATCTGAAGAAAGCATAAAAGCCTTGTGTCTTAGAATATCCCTATCGTTAAGGGGCACACTACCCCATATATCAGTATAGTCCCCACCACCACCACCGTTGGAGGGTCTCGTACAGATGGTAGTTGCATAACAGAGTAGTTTTGTAACATTTTCTTTGTCTGTGCTCTGTCACTTTTACTGTAGAGAACACCTGTCAGAGGAATCCCCCCAGATACAGGATTTGTGAATAACAGTAAAATGAGGGCGTATAAGTAGCGAGACACCGTGTAAACACGTCTGGCCGTCCCTCGCACACACATGTAAGGAGCATCAGGGCGCGTTGGAGAATGAGGGCTGCTGCAGGGTTTAAACGATTTGTTACCTGATCTGTAAACAGGGGTCCCGCCAGCTGCGGGCTGTGTGAGACAGACCACTGGACATAATTCTTGTGCTACAAACATGACTTTGTTCCAATTCTTTTAGCACCTGAAACCAAGTGAGAATAATAACTGTCAGGGTGATATTTATGGCCTGGGAGGCAGCCCCCCCCCCCCCCCATCCTGCAATCACACCAATCCAGCTGGTAACTCCATCAGCCAACCTGCAGGAGAAAGCAGCGCGGTGCTCGGAGACTGCTTTCCAGCAGCGTGGAATGATGAGACGGGAGCCTGCTATGTCTTCTGCATCTGACACTGACTACGAGTAGGGTTACCACCTCATCCCTTTCATTCTGGACACATATTAATTACACAGGTTCTGTGGCTGATTAAAACGAGGTGAAATGGAGTCATGAAGTCAGCCAACCACAGAACCTGTGTAATTATTATGTGTCCAGAATTCAAGGGATGTAGTGCCCATTTATCAAACAATATTTGTTGCTATTTTCCCCAAAACACCCATTTTCAGGGGGTAGCGTGTGGCTGTAGTATGGTGGCGTGTGGCTCTAGTATGATGACATGTTGTTATTTCCCCCAAATCACCCGTTTTCAGGGTTAGAGCATGTGGCTCTAGTATGGTGGCGTGTGGCTCTAGTATGGGGGCGTGTGGCTCTAGTATGGTGGCGTGTGGCTCTAGTATGGGGGCGTGTGGCTCTAGTATGGGGGCGTGTGGCTCTAGTATGGGGGCATGTAGCTCTAGTATGGGGACGTGTGGCTCTAGTATGGTGACATATGGCTCTAGTACAAACTATCAGTGTCTCATACCACTGGCCATGCAGACGAAACTGCCAACCGCGCCACCACTGCTGTCAGGGAGACACCCTGGTCCATCAGCGTTGTACACCGCCTGGCCCTACAGACGAAAGCTGTCAGCCGCACTAAGGAAGCCGCTCTGGTCCGTGGATAATGAACATCACCGCCTGTAGACTGTGTGTACCCGGGAACGCTCGGGTTACAATCATCTCCTCACACCTGCCAATAGGTCCCTGATACAAGCATACACGGGACAGAATGAGTACAGCTGGTAGCGGCCGGCAAAAACTGCATATATGCGGCAAATGGGAAAATACATGAGCACTACCTAAAGTACCTCAGCCGGGCAAAACCATATACATCCATTTCCATCAGTTTAACGGGAACCCCAGCTCAACCACAAATCCATTGGATTAACTTTTCCAATTGGGACTGATTTTTAATCTATTTTATATCCAGCCAGTTAGGGCATCAAGTCAATTGTGTCATCTGCATTGTGTACAGTTTACAAATTCTGTCTAAACTAACACAACAATTGTATCTATTAGAGGGTGTCTACATTACACCTGCCTTTTTGCTACAGGTTACATTTTGCATTGTATGTTTGTTTTATGTGTAACAATAAATATTTTTATTAATATCGGTGTTAAACTCATTTAATTGGTTCCGTAGCACGACCCCTTAAACCCATTGCCCTTTCAGTGGGTATCCAGTCAGGATCTTGGCGTTCGGAATACCGCCTCCAGAATCCCAACACTGCTCGGACTCCTGACACCAGTATCCCGACATGGATTACAATGTTGGCGCCGGTATCCCGGATGAGGAGCTGCCACCACTCAGGAAAGGTAAGCCGCGGGAAAGGGGGGGGGGGGGGTTTAGGCTGCGGTGGGAGGGTTAGGCTGTGGGGAGGGGGGTTATGTTTATTCACCACCATGGAGGGTTACGGTTAGGCTGCAGATGGGGGAGGGTTAGGTTTAGGCTGTGGGGAGGGGGGGTTAAGGTTATTCACCACCGGGGAGGGTTACGTTTAGACTGCAGATGGGGGAGGGTTAGGTTTAGGCTGTGGGGAGGCGGAAGTTAGGGTTATTCACCACCGGGGAGGGTTACGGTTAGACTGCAGATGGGGGAGGGTTAGGCTTAGGCTGTGGGGAAGGAGGGTTTGGGTTACGGGGGGTTTGGGATTAGGGTTAGGTACCTCACTGTTTAGGTGTCGGGATTCCCAGCGCAGAGATACCGCAGTCAGTACTTTGACTGCCGGCATTCATAGCGCCGGGATTTCATATGTATTCCATTCGGTCTTTAGGCGGAGAGTTAATAGGCTGACCACTATTGGTCACCATGCATTAGGTTGACATGGTCAGCGGTAGTGGAGTAATGTACCTTGCCCGAAGCATGGCGAGCGATGCGCTACAGTAATTGGGGGTCCATGTGGTAAGAGTCAAGAAATTACACCCTAAAAACTTGAAAAACTCACTTCGACCTTTTCATGTGTTGAATATTTTCATGTTGACCTTTTCCTTGTGTCGACCTTTTGGGGCCGACCTAGACACCTCTTTCCTGATGACCTAATGAACTGCCCCTGTCAGCGTGAGACAGCGTCCCCTGTCAGCGTGAGACATTGTCCCCTGTCAGCGTGAGACATTGTCCCCTGTCAGCGTGAGACATTGTCCCCTGTCAGCGTGAGACAGCGTCCCCTGTCAGCGTGAGACATTGTCCCCTGTCAGCGTGAGACAGCGTCCCCTGTCACCGTGAGACATTGTCCCCTGTCAGCGTGAGACATTGTCCCGTCAGCGTGAGACATTGTCCCCTGTCAGCGTGAGACAGCGTCCCCTGTCAGCGTGAGACATTGTCCCCTGTCAGCGTGAGACATTGTCCCCTGTCAGCGTGAGACATTGTCCCCTGTCAGCGTGAGACATTGTCCCCTGTCAGCGTGAGACAGTGTCCCCTGTCAGTGTGAGACAGCGTCCCCTGTCAGTGTGAGACAGTGTCCCCTGTCAGTGTGAGACATTGTCCCCTGTCAGTGTGAGACAGCGTCCCCTGTCAGTGTGAGACAGTGTCCCCTGTCAGTGTGAGACATTGTCCCCTGTCAGCGTGAGACAGTGCCCCCTGTCAGCGTGAGACAGTGCCCCCTGTCAGCGTGAGACATTGTCCCCTGTCAGCGTGAGACATTGTCCCCTGTCAGCGTGAGACATTGTCCCCTGTCAGCGTGAGACATTGTCCCCTGTCAGCGTGAGACAGCGTCCCCTGTCAGCGTGAGACAGCGTCCCCTGTCAGCGTGAGACAGCGTCCCCTGTCAGCGTGAGACAGCGTCCCCTGTCAGCGTGAGACATTGTCCCCTGTCAGCGTGAGACAGTGTCCCCGTCAGTGTGAGACAGCGGTCCCTGTCAGCGTGAGACATTGTCCCCTGTCAGCGTGAGACATTGTCCCCTGTCAGTGTGAGACAGTGTCCCCGTCAGTGTGAGACAGCGTCCCCTGTCAGCGTGAGACATTGTCCCCTGTCAGCGTGAGACATTGTCCCCTGTCAGTGTGAGACAGCGTCCCCTGTCAGCGTGAGACAGCGTCCCCTGTCAGCGTGAGACATTGTCCCCTGTCAGTGTGAGACAGCGTCCCCTGTCAGCGTGAGACAGCGTCCCCTGTCAGCGTGAGACATTGTCCCCTGTCAGCGTGAGACATTGTCCCCTGTCAGCGTGAGACAGTGTCCCCTGTCAGTGTGAGACAGCGTCCCCTGTCAGTGTGAGACAGCGTCCCCTGTCAGTGTGAGACATTGTCCCCTGTCAGCGTGAGACAGTGCCCCCTGTCAGCGTGAGACAGTGCCCCCTGTCAGCGTGAGACATTGTCCCCTGTCAGCGTGAGACATTGTCCCCTGTCAGCGTGAGACATTGTCCCCTGACAGCGTGAGACATTGTCCCCTGACAGCGTGAGACATTGTCCCCTGTCAGTGTGAGACAGTGTCCCCGTCAGTGTGAGACAGTGCCCCCTGTTGCGGATGACATCATAGCGAGTTACATTTGCAGCGTTGTATAGAATGTTTCAGCGGCATATGATTCAGGGACCTGAATCTCAGTCATTGATATCTATTGCTTGTAATGTGTCAGTGATTTCTAATTAACATTATTCATTACCAGTTATATTTTATAGTGACGGGATGTGTGCCCCAATAGGGTGTCCTGTCCTGTCCCTGCTGACATTCTGGCTGTTTAGCTGCTTATTCCTGTGATTTCCTCATCGTTATATAAATGTCTGCAATTGTCACTGTACTTGTGTTCCCCATATTCATCCATAGTGACTCTCCCAGACGCTGTACGGGGGTCTCCGGCTGCTCTGCACAGACGGCTGCACACAGCCAGGGACATGGAGGGGTGAACCCCATTGGGGTGCATAAAAAATCTGTTTAATATCCTGTGGTTACGGACAGTCCATAAAGCCACTTTCCTGCAGGAAGTCTTGCAGCCCCCCGTGCCCCGCTGACATTAATGGTGATGGGGAGCAGCAGTGGGACGTTGTAAAGCAAAGCCCCAGAATCTGGACATTTCTGGAATCAATCAGCTGGGCCTGCGAGTGGCAGGGAGAGACTCGGGCCTGCCAGGAAATACAAGCAGATGGAGAACCGGCAGTATAAATGGCTGACAACCTGTAAGAGGTTCTCTCAGGTGTTTTCCTATTGATTTAGTGGATGTTGTGCATTGGAAGTGCAGAGTCTGTCTGACCAGCAGCTACACCATGCAACTAAGCCATGCATGCAGGGATCCCAGACCCGAGAAAATGGGTCATCTTCCTGGCTCCCTAACCTGGGATAATGGGGCATCTTCCTGGCTCCCTAACCTGGGATAATGGGGCATCTTTCTGGCTCCCAAACCTGGGATAATGGGGCATCTTCCTGGCTCCCTGACCTGGGATAATGGGGCATCTTCCTGGCTCCCTGACCTGGGATAATGGGGCATCTTCCAGGCTCCCTGACCGGGACAATGGGGCATCTTCCAGGCTCCCTGACCTGGGATAATGGGGCATCTTCCAGGCTCCCTGACCTGGACAATGGGGCATCTTCCTTGCTCCCTGACAAGGGATAATGGGGCATCTTCCTGGCTCCCTAACCTGGGATAATGGGGCATCTTCCTGACTCCCTATCCAGGGATAATGGGGCATCTTCCTGGCTCCCAAACCTGGGATATTGGGGCATCTTCCTAGCTCCCTGACCTGGGATAATGGGGTATCTTCCTGGCTCCCTGACCAGGGATAATGGGGCATCTTCCTGGCTCCCTGACCTGGGATAATGGGGCATCTTCCTTGCTCCCTGACAAGGGCTAATGGGGCATCTTCCTGGCTCCCTGTCCTGAGATAATGGGGCATCTTCCTGGCTCCCTAACCTGGGATAATGGGGCATCTTCCTGGCTCCCTAACCTGGGATAATGGGGCATCTTCTTTGCTCCACGACCTGGGATAATGGGGCATCTTCCTAGATCCTTAACCTGGGATAATGGGGCATCTTCCAGGCTCCCTGATCTGGAATAATGGGGTATCTTCCTTACTCCCTGATCTGGGATAATGGGGTATCTTCCTGGCTTCCCGACAAGGGATAATGGGGCATCTTCCTGGCTTCCTGATATGGGATAATGGGGCATCTTCCAGACTCCCCCAAACTGGGATAATGGGGAATCTTCCTAGCTCCCTGACCTGGGATAATGGGGCATCTTCCTAGATCCTTAACCTGGAATAATGGGGCATTTTCCAGGATTCCTGATCTGGGATAATGGGGCATCTTCCTTGCTCCCTGATCTGAGATAATGGGGCATCTTCCTGGCTTCCCAACAAGGGATAATGGGGCATCTTCCTGGCTCCCTGACCTGGGATAATGGGGCATCTTCCTGGCTCCCTGACCTGGGATAATGGGGCATCTTCCTTGCTTCCTGACCTGGGATAATGGGGCATCTTCCAGGCTCCCTGACCTGGGATAAGAGGGCATCTTCCAGGCTCCCCCGAACCTGGGATAATGGGGCATCTTACAGGCTCCCAAGACCTTGGATAATGGGGCATCTTCCTGGCTCCCTGATCTGGGATAATGGGGCATCTTCCTGGCTCCCTGATCTGGAATAATAGGGCATGTTTCAGGCCACCCGACCTAGGATAATGGGGCATCTTCCAGGCTCCCCAGACCTGGTATAATGGGGCATTTTCCAGGCTCCCCCGACCTGGGATAATAGGGCATCTTCCAGGCTCCCCCGACCTGGGATAATGAAGCATCTTCCTGGCTCCCTGACCTCGGATATTGGGGCATCTTCCAGGCTCTCCGACCTGGAATAATGGGGTGTTGTCCAGGCTCCCTGATTTGGGATAATAGGGCATCTTCCAGGCTCCCTGATTTGGGATAATGGGGCATCTTCCAGGCACCCTGATTTGGGATAATGGAGCATCTTCCAGGCTCCCTGATTTGGGATAATGGGGCATCTTCCAGGCTCCCTGACCTGGGATAATGGGGCATCTTCCTGGCTCCCTGACCTGAGATAATCGGGCATCTTCCTGGCTCCCTGACAAGGGATAATGGGGCATCTTCATGGCTCCCTGACCTGAGATAATGGGGCATCTTCCTGGCTTCCTAACCTGGGATAATGGGGCATCTTCCTGGCTCCCTAACCTGGGATAATGGGGCATCTTCCTGGCTCCCTGACCTAGGATAATGGGGCATCTTCCAAACTCCCCCAAACTGGGATAATGGGGAATCTTCCAAGCTCCCTGATCTGGGATAATGGGGCATCTTCCTTGCTCCCCGACCTGGGATAATGGGGCATCTTCCTAGATCCTTAAACTGGGATAATGGGGCATCTTCCAGGCTCCCTGATCTGGGATAATGGGGCATCTTCCTGACTCCCTGACCTGAGATAATGGGGCATCTTTCTGGCTTCCCGACAAGGGATAATGGGGCATCTTCCTGGCTCCCAGACCTAGGATAATGGGGCATCTTCCTGGCTTCCTGGTATGGGATAATGGGGCATCTTCCAGACTCCCCCAAACTGGGATAATGGGGAATCTTCCTAGCTCCCTGACCTGGGATAATGGGGCATCTTCCTAGATCCTTAACCTGGAATAATGGGGCATTTTCCAGGCTTCCTGATCTGGGATAATGGGGCATCTTCCAGGCTCCCTGACCTGGGATAATGGGGCATCTTCCTGGCTCCCTGACCTGGGATAATGGGGCATCTTCCTGGCTCCCTGACCTAGGATAATAGGGCATCTTCCTGGCTCCCTGACAAGGGATAATGGGGCATATTCCTGGCTCCCTGACCTGAGATAATGGGGCATCTTCCTGGATTCCTAACCTGGGATAATGGGGCATCTTCCTGGCTCCCTAACCTGGGATAATGGGGCATCTTCCTGGCTCCCTGACCTAGGATAATGGGGCATCTTCCTTGCTTCCTGACCTGGGATAATGGGGCATCTTCCAGGCTCCCTGACCTGGGATAAGAGGGCATCTTCCAGGCTCCCCCGAACCTGGGATAATGGGGCATCTTCCAGGCTCCCAAGACCTGGGATAATGGGGCATCTTCCTGGCTTCCTGATATGGGATAATGGGGCATCCTCCAGACTCCCCCAAACTGGGATAATGGGTAATCTTCCTAGCTCCCTGACCTGGGATAATGGGGCATCTTCCTAGATCCTTAACCTGGAATAATGGGGCATTTTCCATGCTTCCTGATCTGGGATAATGGGGCATCTTCCTTGCTCCCTGATCTGGGATAATGGGGCATCTTCCTGACTCCCTGACCTGAGATAATGGGGCATCTTCCTGGCTTCCCGACAAGGGATAATGAGGCATCTTCCTGGCTTCCCGACAAGGGATAATGGGGCATCTTCCTGGCTCCCTGACCTGGGATAATGGGGCATCTTCCTTGCTTCCTGACCTGGGATAATGGGGCATCTTCCAGGCTCCCCCAAATCTGGGATAATGGGGCATCTTCCAGGCTCCCAAGACCTGGGATAATGGGGCATCTTCCTGGCTCCCTGATCTGGGATAATGGGGCATCTTCCTGGCTTCCTGATCTGGAATAATAGGGCATCTTTCAGGCCACCCGACCTGGGATAATGGGGCATCTTTCAGGCTCCCTCACCTGGGATAATGGGGCATCTTTCAGGCTCCCTCACCTGGGATAATGGGGCATCTTCCAGGCTCCCCAGACCTGGGATAATGGGGCATTTTCCAGGCTCCCCCGACCTGGGATAATAGGGCATCTTCCAGGCTCCCCCGACCTGGAATAATGAAGCGTCTTCCTGGCTCCCTGACCTCGGATATTGGGGCATCTTCCAGGCTTTCTTACGTGGAATAATGGGGTGTTGTCCAGGCTCCCTGATTTGGGATAATAGGGCATCTTCCAGGCTCCCTGATTTGGGATAATGGGGCATCTTCCAGGCTCCCTGACCTGGGATAATGGGGCATCTTCCAGGCTCCCTGACCTGGGATAATGGGGCATATTCCTGGCTCCCTGACCTGGGATAATGGGGCATATTCCTGGTTCCCTGACCTGAGATAATGGGGCATCTTCCTGGCTTCCTGACCTAGGATAATGGGGCATCTTCCAGACTCCCCCAAACTTGGATAATGCGGCATTTTCCAAGCTTCCTGATCTGGGATAATGGGGCATCTTCCTTGCTCCCTGATCTGTATAATGGGGCATCTTCCTGACTGCCTGACCTGAGATAATGGGGCATCTTCCTGGCTTCCCGACAAGGGATAATGGGGCATCTTCCTGGCTCCCTGACTTGGGATAATGGGGCATCTTCCTGGCTCCCTGACCTGGGATAATGGGGCATCTTCCTTGCTTCCTGACCTTGGATAATAGGGCTTCTTCCAGGCTCCCTGACCTGGGATAAGAGGGCATCTTCCAGGCTCCCCCGAACCTGGGATAATGGGGCATCTTCCAGGCTCCCAAGACCTGAGATAATGGGGCATCTTCCTGGCTCCCTGATCTGGGATAATTGGGCATCTTCCTGGCTTCCTGATCTGGAATAATAGGGCATCTTTCAGGCCACCCGACCTGGGATAATGGGGCATCTTCCAGGCTCCCTCACCTGGGATAATGGGGCATCTTCCAGGCTCCCCAGACCTGGGATAACGGGGCATCTTCCAGACTCCCCCAAACTGGGATAATGGGGAATCTTCCAGGCTCCCTGATCTGGGATAGTGGGGCATCTTCCTTGCTCCCCGACCTGGGATAATGGGGCATCTTCCTAGATCCTTAACCTGGAATAATGGGGCATTTTCCAGGCTTCCTGATCTGGGATAATGGGGCATCTTCCTTGCTCCCTGATCTGGGATAATGGGGCATCTTCCTGACTCCCTGACCTGAGATAATGGGGCATCTTCCTGGCTTCCTAACAAGGGCTGTTGGGGCATCTTCCTGGCTCCCTGACCTGGGATAATGGGGCATCTTCCTGGCTCCCTGACCTGGGATAATGGGGCATCTTCCTTGCTTCCTGACCTGGGATAATGGGGCATCTTCCAGGCTCCCTGACCTGGGATAAGAGGGCATCTTCCAGGCTCCCCCGAACCTGGGATAATGGGGAATCTTCCAGGCTCCCTGACCTGGGATAATGGGGCATCTTCCTGGCTCCCTGACCTGGGATAATGGGGCATCTTCCTGGCTCCCTGACAAGGGATAATGGGGCATCTTCCTGGCTTCCTAACCTGGGATAATGGGGCATCTTCCTGGCTCCCTAACCTGGGATAATGGGGCATCTTCCTGGCTCCCTGACCTCGGATAATGGGGCATCTTCCAGACTCCCCCAAACTGGGATAATGGGGAATCTTCCAGGCTCCCTGATCTGGGATAATGGGGCATCTTCCTTGCTCCCCGACCTGGGATAATGGGGTATCTTCCTAGATCCTTAACCTGGAATAATGGGGCATTTTCCATGCTTCCTGATCTGGGATAATAGGGCATCTTCCTTGCTCCCTGATCTGGGATAATCGGGCATCTTCCTGACTCCCTGACCTGAGATAATGGGGCATCTTCCTGGCTTCCTAACAAGGGCTGTTGGGGCATCTTCCTGGCTCCCTGACCTGGGATAATGGGGCATCTTCCTGGCTCCCTGACCTGGGATAATGGGGCATCTTCCTTGCTTCCTGACCTGGGATAATGGGGCATCTTCCAGGCTCCCTGACCTGGGATAAGAGGGCATCTTCCAGGCTCCCCCGAACCTGGGATAATGGGGAATCTTCCAGGCTCCCTGACCTGGGATAATGGGGCATCTTCCTGGCTCCCTGACCTGGGATAATGGGGCATCTTCCTGGCTCCCTGACAAGGGATAATGGGGCATCTTCCTGGCTTCCTAACCTGGGATAATGGGGCATCTTCCTGGCTCCCTAACCTGGGATAATGGGGCATCTTCCTGGCTCCCTGACCTGGGATAATGGGGCATCTTCCTGGCTCCCTGACCTGGGATAATGGGGCATCTTCCTTGCTTCCTGACCTGGGATAATGGGGCATCTTCCAGGCTCCCTGACCTGGGATAAGAGGGCATCTTCCAGGCTCCCCCGAACCTGGGATAATGGGGCATCTTACAGGCTCCCAAGACCTTGGATAATGGGGCATCTTCCTGGCTCCCTGATCTGGGATAATGGGGCATCTTCCTGGCTCCCTGATCTGGAATAATAGGGCATGTTTCAGGCCACCCGACCTAGGATAATGGGGCATCTTCCAGGCTCCCCAGACCTGGTATAATGGGGCATTTTCCAGGCTCCCCCGACCTGGGATAATAGGGCATCTTCCAGGCTCCCCCGACCTGGGATAATGAAGCATCTTCCTGGCTCCCTGACCTCGGATATTGGGGCATCTTCCAGGCTCTCCGACCTGGAATAATGGGGTGTTGTCCAGGCTCCCTGATTTGGGATAATAGGGCATCTTCCAGGCTCCCTGATTTGGGATAATGGGGCATCTTCCAGGCACCCTGATTTGGGATAATGGAGCATCTTCCAGGCTCCCTGATTTGGGATAATGGGGCATCTTCCAGGCTCCCTGACCTGGGATAATGGGGCATCTTCCTGGCTCCCTGACCTGAGATAATCGGGCATCTTCCTGGCTCCCTGACAAGGGATAATGGGGCATCTTCATGGCTCCCTGACCTGAGATAATGGGGCATCTTCCTGGCTTCCTAACCTGGGATAATGGGGCATCTTCCTGGCTCCCTAACCTGGGATAATGGGGCATCTTCCTGGCTCCCTGACCTAGGATAATGGGGCATCTTCCAAACTCCCCCAAACTGGGATAATGGGGAATCTTCCAAGCTCCCTGATCTGGGATAATGGGGCATCTTCCTTGCTCCCCGACCTGGGATAATGGGGCATCTTCCTAGATCCTTAAACTGGGATAATGGGGCATCTTCCAGGCTCCCTGATCTGGGATAATGGGGCATCTTCCTGACTCCCTGACCTGAGATAATGGGGCATCTTTCTGGCTTCCCGACAAGGGATAATGGGGCATCTTCCTGGCTCCCAGACCTAGGATAATGGGGCATCTTCCTGGCTTCCTGGTATGGGATAATGGGGCATCTTCCAGACTCCCCCAAACTGGGATAATGGGGAATCTTCCTAGCTCCCTGACCTGGGATAATGGGGCATCTTCCTAGATCCTTAACCTGGAATAATGGGGCATTTTCCAGGCTTCCTGATCTGGGATAATGGGGCATCTTCCAGGCTCCCTGACCTGGGATAATGGGGCATCTTCCTGGCTCCCTGACCTGGGATAATGGGGCATCTTCCTGGCTCCCTGACCTAGGATAATAGGGCATCTTCCTGGCTCCCTGACAAGGGATAATGGGGCATATTCCTGGCTCCCTGACCTGAGATAATGGGGCATCTTCCTGGATTCCTAACCTGGGATAATGGGGCATCTTCCTGGCTCCCTAACCTGGGATAATGGGGCATCTTCCTGGCTCCCTGACCTAGGATAATGGGGCATCTTCCTTGCTTCCTGACCTGGGATAATGGGGCATCTTCCAGGCTCCCTGACCTGGGATAAGAGGGCATCTTCCAGGCTCCCCCGAACCTGGGATAATGGGGCATCTTCCAGGCTCCCAAGACCTGGGATAATGGGGCATCTTCCTGGCTTCCTGATATGGGATAATGGGGCATCCTCCAGACTCCCCCAAACTGGGATAATGGGTAATCTTCCTAGCTCCCTGACCTGGGATAATGGGGCATCTTCCTAGATCCTTAACCTGGAATAATGGGGCATTTTCCATGCTTCCTGATCTGGGATAATGGGGCATCTTCCTTGCTCCCTGATCTGGGATAATGGGGCATCTTCCTGACTCCCTGACCTGAGATAATGGGGCATCTTCCTGGCTTCCCGACAAGGGATAATGGGGCATCTTCCTGGCTCCCTGACCTGGGATAATGGGGCATCTTCCTTGCTTCCTGACCTGGGATAATGGGGCATCTTCCAGGCTCCCCCAAATCTGGGATAATGGGGCATCTTCCAGGCTCCCAAGACCTGGGATAATGGGGCATCTTCCTGGCTCCCTGATCTGGGATAATGGGGCATCTTCCTGGCTTCCTGATCTGGAATAATAGGGCATCTTTCAGGCCACCCGACCTGGGATAATGGGGCATCTTTCAGGCTCCCTCACCTGGGATAATGGGGCATCTTTCAGGCTCCCTCACCTGGGATAATGGGGCATCTTCCAGGCTCCCCAGACCTGGGATAATGGGGCATTTTCCAGGCTCCCCCGACCTGGGATAATAGGGCATCTTCCAGGCTCCCCCGACCTGGAATAATGAAGCGTCTTCCTGGCTCCCTGACCTCGGATATTGGGGCATCTTCCAGGCTTTCTTACGTGGAATAATGGGGTGTTGTCCAGGCTCCCTGATTTGGGATAATAGGGCATCTTCCAGGCTCCCTGATTTGGGATAATGGGGCATCTTCCAGGCTCCCTGACCTGGGATAATGGGGCATCTTCCAGGCTCCCTGACCTGGGATAATGGGGCATATTCCTGGCTCCCTGACCTGGGATAATGGGGCATATTCCTGGCTCCCTGACCTGAGATAATGGGGCATCTTCCTGGCTTCCTGACCTAGGATAATGGGGCATCTTCCAGACTCCCCCAAACTTGGATAATGCGGCATTTTCCAAGCTTCCTGATCTGGGATAATGGGGCATCTTCCTTGCTCCCTGATCTGTATAATGGGGCATCTTCCTGACTGCCTGACCTGAGATAATGGGGCATCTTCCTGGCTTCCCGACAAGGGATAATGGGGCATCTTCCTGGCTCCCTGACTTGGGATAATGGGGCATCTTCCTGGCTCCCTGACCTGGGATAATGGGGCATCTTCCTTGCTTCCTGACCTTGGATAATAGGGCTTCTTCCAGGCTCCCTGACCTGGGATAAGAGGGCATCTTCCAGGCTCCCCCGAACCTGGGATAATGGGGCATCTTCCAGGCTCCCAAGACCTGAGATAATGGGGCATCTTCCTGGCTCCCTGATCTGGGATAATTGGGCATCTTCCTGGCTTCCTGATCTGGAATAATAGGGCATCTTTCAGGCCACCCGACCCGGGATAATGGGGCATCTTCCAGGCTCCCTCACCTGGGATAATGGGGCATCTTCCAGGCTCCCCAGACCTGGGATAACGGGGCATCTTCCAGACTCCCCCAAACTGGGATAATGGGGAATCTTCCAGGCTCCCTGATCTGGGATAGTGGGGCATCTTCCTTGCTCCCCGACCTGGGATAATGGGGCATCTTCCTAGATCCTTAACCTGGAATAATGGGGCATTTTCCAGGCTTCCTGATCTGGGATAATGGGGCATCTTCCTTGCTCCCTGATCTGGGATAATGGGGCATCTTCCTGACTCCCTGACCTGAGATAATGGGGCATCTTCCTGGCTTCCTAACAAGGGCTGTTGGGGCATCTTCCTGGCTCCCTGACCTGGGATAATGGGGCATCTTCCTGGCTCCCTGACCTGGGATAATGGGGCATCTTCCTTGCTTCCTGACCTGGGATAATGGGGCATCTTCCAGGCTCCCTGACCTGGGATAAGAGGGCATCTTCCAGGCTCCCCCGAACCTGGGATAATGGGGAATCTTCCAGGCTCCCTGACCTGGGATAATGGGGCATCTTCCTGGCTCCCTGACCTGGGATAATGGGGCATCTTCCTGGCTCCCTGACAAGGGATAATGGGGCATCTTCCTGGCTTCCTAACCTGGGATAATGGGGCATCTTCCTGGCTCCCTAACCTGGGATAATGGGGCATCTTCCTGGCTCCCTGACCTCGGATAATGGGGCATCTTCCAGACTCCCCCAAACTGGGATAATGGGGAATCTTCCAGGCTCCCTGATCTGGGATAATGGGGCATCTTCCTTGCTCCCCGACCTGGGATAATGGGGTATCTTCCTAGATCCTTAACCTGGAATAATGGGGCATTTTCCATGCTTCCTGATCTGGGATAATAGGGCATCTTCCTTGCTCCCTGATCTGGGATAATCGGGCATCTTCCTGACTCCCTGACCTGAGATAATGGGGCATCTTCCTGGCTTCCCAACAAGGGATAATGGGGCATCTTCCTGGCTTCCCAACAAGGGATAATGGGGCATCTTCCTGGCTTCCCAACAAGGGATAATGGGGCATCTTCCTGGCTCCCTGACCTGGGATAATGGGGCATCTTCCTGGCTCCCTGACCTGGGATAATGGGGCATCTTCCTTTCTTCCTGACCTGGGATAATGGGGCATCTTCCAGGCTCCCTGACCTGGGATAAGAGGACATCTTCCAGGCTCCCCCAAACCTGGGATAATGGGGCATCTTCCAGGCTCCCAAGACCTGGGATAATGGGGCATCTTCCTGGCTCCCTGATCTGGGATAATGGGGCATCTTCCTGGCTTCCTGATCTGGAATAATAGGGCATCTTTCAGGCCACCCGACCTGGGATAATGGGGCGTCTTCCAGGCTCCCTCCCCTGGGATAATGGGGCATCTTCCAGGCTTCCCAGACCTGGGATAATGGGGCATTTTCCAGGCTCCCCCGACCTGGGATAATAGGGCATCTTCCAGGCTCCCCCGACCTGGGATAATGAAGCGTCTTCCTGGCTCCCTGACCTCGGATATTGGGGCATCTTCCAGGCTTTCCGACCTGGAATAATGGAGTGTTGTCCAAGCTCCCTGATTTGGGATAATAGGGCATCTTCCAGGCTCCCTGATTTAGGATAATGGGGCATCTCCCAGGCTCCCTGATTTGGGATAATGGGGCATCTTCCAGGCTTCCTGACATGGGGTAATGATGTATCTTCCTGGGTCCTGACCTGGGATAATGGGGTATCTTCCAGGCTATCTGACATGTGATAATGATGCGTCTTCCTGGGTCCCTGACCTGGGATAATGAGGAGGCTTCCAGACTCCCTGAACTAGAATAATGGGGCATTTCCCAGGCACCGAGGATAATGGGCATTTTCCAGTCTCCTCGACCTGGTATACTGGGGCATCTTCTTAACCATGCGATTTTTGATAGATAACTGTTACACTGACATTAGAGTTGTGCGCTCAACCACAAATGTTTGCATAATAGTTTTTTCTCTAGTGCTGTGCGCATGTTAAATTTTCAAAATGTTCTTTATTGAGATGTTCTTGCCTGATTAGCAGCAGTAACTGCTGCTTGTTTTATTATGTGGTATGCTTTTACATAATGTTTAGTTGACAGCACTTGGTGTTTGTAAATGGCAAATAATAAGAATTTACTTACCGATAATTCTATTTCTCGGAGTCCGTAGTGGATGCTGGGGTTCCTGAAAGGACCATGGGGAATAGCGGCTCCGCAGGAGACAGGGCACAAAAGTAAAGCTTTTACAGGTCAGGTGGTGTGTACTGGCTCCTCCCCCCATGACCCTCCTCCAGACTCCAGTTAGGTACTGTGCCCGGACGAGCGTACACAATAAGGGAGGATTTTGAATCCCGGGTAAGACTCATACCAGCCACACCAATCACACCGTACAACTTGTGATCTAAACCCAGTTAACAGTATGATAACAGAGGAGCCTCTGAAAGATGGCTTCCTAAACAATAACCCGAATTAGTTAACAATAACTATGTACAAGTATTGCAGATAATCCGCACTTGGGATGGGCGCCCAGCATCCACTACGGACTCCGAGAAATAGAATTATCGGTAAGTAAATTCTTATTTTCTCTATCGTCCTAAGTGGATGCTGGGGTTCCTGAAAGGACCATGGGGATTATACCAAAGCTCCCAAACGGGCGGGAGAGTGCGGATGACTCTGCAGCACCGAATGAGAGAACTCCAGGTCCTCCTTTGCCAGGGTATCAAATTTGTAAAAATTTACAAACGTGTTCTCCCCTGACCACGTAGCTGCTCGGCAGAGTTGTAATGCCGAGACCCCTCGGGCAGCCGCCCAAGATGAGCCCACCTTCCTTGCGGAATGGGCCTTAACAGATTTAGGCTGTGGCAGGCCTGCCACAGAATGTACAAGTTGAATTTTGTTACAAATCCAACGAGCAATCGACTGCTTAGAAGCAGGTGCACCCAACTTGTTGGGTGCATACAGTATAAACAGCGAGTCAGATTTTCTGACTCCAGCCGTCCTTTAAATGTATATTTTTAAGGCTCTGACAACGTCCAACAACTTGGAGTCCTTCAAGTCGTCTGTAGCCGCAGGCACTACAATAGGCTGGTTCAGGTGAAACGCTGATACCACCTTAGGGAGAAAATGCGGACGCGTCCGCAGCTCTGCCCTATGTCGAATGGAAAATTAAATAAGGGCTTTTATAAAACAAAGCCGCCAGTTCAGATACTCTCCCGGCCGAAGCCAGGGCCAGTAACATAGTCACTTTCCATGTGAGATATTTCAAATCCACATTCTTTAGTGTTCAAACCAATTGGATTTGAGGAAATCTAAAACTACATTTAGATCCCACGGTGCCACCTTAGGCACCACAGGAGGCTGTATATGCAGTACTCCTTTGATAAAAATCTGGACCTCAGGGACTGAGGCCAATTCTTTTTGGAAGAATATTGATAGGGCCGAAATTTGAACCTTAATAGATCCCAATTTGAGACCCATAGACAATCCTGATTGCAGGAAATGTAGGAAAACGACCCAGTTGAAATTCCTCCATCGGAGCACTCCGCTGCTCGCACCACGCAACATATTTTCGCCAAATACGGCGATAATGCTTCGCGGTGACTTCCTTCCTTGCCTTTATCAAGGTAGGAATGACTTCTTCTGGAATGCCTTTTCCTTTTAGGATCTGGCATTCAAACGCCATGCCGTCAAACGCAGCCGCGGTAAGTCTTGAAAAAGACAAGGACCCTGCTGAAGCAGGTCCCTTCTCAGAAGTAGAGGCCACGGATCGTCCGTGACCATCTCTTGAAGTTCCGGGTACCAAGTCCTTCTTGGCCAATCCGGAGCCACTAGTCTTACTCCTCTTTGCCGTATAATCCTCAATACCTTTGGTATGAGAGGCAGAGGAGGAAACACATATACCGACTGGTACACCCAAGGTGTTACCAGCGCGTCCACAGCTATTGCCTGCGGATCTCTTGACCTGGCGCAATACCTGTCCAGTGTTTTGTTGAGGCGAGACGCCATCATGTCCACCATTGGTTTTACCCAACGGTTTAATAGCATGTGGAAAACTTCTGGATGAAGTCCCCACTCTCCCGGGTGAAGGTCGTGTCTGCTGAGGAAGTCTGCTTCCCAGTTGTCCACGCCCGGGATGAATACTGCTGACAGTGCTATCACGTGATTCTCCGCCCAGCGAAGGATCCTGGCAGCTTCTGCCATTGCCCTCCTGCTTCTTGTGCCGCCCTGTCTGTTTACATGGGCGACTGCCGTGATGTTGTCCGACTGGATCAACACCGGTCTTCCTTGAAGCAGAGGTTCCGCCTGGCTTAGAGCATTGTAGATTGCTCTTAGTTCCAGAATGCTTATGTGAAGAGACTTTTTCAGGCTCGACCACACTCCCTGGAAATTTCTTCCCTGTGTGACTGCTCCCCAGCCTCTCAGGCTGGCATCCGTGGTCACCAGGATCCAATCCTGCATGCCGAATCTGCGGCCCTCCAATAGATGAGCCTCCTGCAACCACCACAGAAGGGATACCCTTGTCCTTGGCGACAGGGTTATCCGCAGGTGCATCTGAAGATGCGACCCTGACCATTTGTCCAACAGATCCCTTTGCATGGAATCTGCCGAAAGGGATTACTTCGTAAGAAGCTACCATTTTTTCCCAGGACTCTTGTGCATTGATGTACAGACACCTTTCCTGGTTTTAGGAGGTTCCTGACCAGGTCAGATAACTCCTTGGCTTTTTCTTCGGGAAGAAAAACCTTTTTCTGAACTGTGTCCAGAATCATCCCCAGGAACAGCAGACGAGTTGTCGGCATTAATTGGGATTTTGGAATATTCAGAATCCATCCGTGCTGCTTTAGCACCTCTTGAGATAGTGCTAAACCCATCTCTAGCTGTTCTCTGGACCTTGCCCTTATTAGGAGATCGTCCAAGTATGGGATAATTAATACGCCTTTTCTTCGAAGAAGAAATATTATCTCGGCCATTACCTTTGTAAAGACCCGAGGTGCCGTGGACAAACCAAACGGCAGCGTCTGAAACTGATAGTGACAGTTTTGTACAACGAACCTGAGGTACCCCTGGTGTGAGGGGTAATTGGAACGTGGAGATACGCATCCTTGATGTCCAAGGATACCATAAAGTCCCCTTCTTCCAGGTTCGCTATCACTGCTCTGAGTGACTCCATCTTGAACTTGAACTTCTTTATGTACAGGTTCAAGGACTTCAGATTTAGAATAGGCCTTACCGAGCCATCCGGCTTCGGTACCACAAAAAGAGTGGAATAATACCCCTTCCCTTGTTGTAGAAGAGGTACCTTGACTATCACCTGCTGAGAATACAGCTTGTGAATGGCTTCCAAAACCGTCTCCCTTTCTGAGGGGGACGTTGGTAAAGCAGACTTCAGGAAACGGCGAGGTGGCTCTGTCTCTAATTTCAACCTGTACCCCTGAGATATTATCTGCAGGATCCAGGGATTTACCTGCGAGTGAGCCCACTGCGCGCTGTAATTCTTGAGACGACCGCCTACCGCCCCCGAGTCCGCTTGCGAAGCCCCAGCGTCATGCTGAGGCTTTTGTAGAAGCCGGGGAGGGCTTCGGTTCCTGGGAAGGAGCTGCCTGTTGCTGTCTCTTCCCTCGTCCTCTGCCTCGTGGCAGATATGAATAGCCCTTTGCTCTCTTATTTTTAAAGGAACGAAAGGGCTGCGGTTGAAAGGTCGGTGCCTTTTTCTGTTGGGGAGTGACTTGAGGTAGAAAGGTGGATTTCCCGGCCGTAGCCGTGGCCACCAAATCCGATAGACCGACCCCAAATAACTCCTCTACGCATCGCCTGTCCACTGTCGTGTCCATAAAGCTCTTCTGGCCGAAATGGACATAGCACTTACCCGTGATGCCAGTGTGCAGATATCTCTCTGTGCATCACGCATATAAAGAAATGCATCCTTTATTTGTTCTAACGACAGTAAAATATTGTCCCTGTCCAGGGTATCAATATTTTCGATCAGGGACTCTGACCAAACTACCCCAGCACTGCACATCCAGGCAGTCGCAATAGCTGGTCGTAGTATAACACCTGCATGTGTGTATATACCTTTTTGGATATTTTCCATCCTCCTATCTGATGGATCTTTAAGTGCGGCCGTCTCAGGAGAGGGTAACGCCACTTGTTTTGATAAGCGTGTTAGCGCTTTGTCCACCCTAGGAGGTGTTTCCCAGCGCTCCCTAACCTCTGGCGGGAAAGGGTATAAAGCCAATAACTTCTTTGAAATTAGCAGTTTTTTATCGGGGCACCCCACGCTTCATCACACACGTCATTTAATTCTTCTGATTCGGTAAAAACTACTGGTAGTTTTTTCACACCCCACATAATACCCTGTTTAGTGGTACCTGTAGTATCAGCTAAATGTAACATCTCCTTTATTGCCAAAATCATATAACGTGTGGCCCTACTGGAAAATACGGTTGATTCGTCACCTTCACCACCGGAATCAGTGCCTGTGTCTGGGTCTGTGTCGACCGACTGAGGCAAGGGGCGTTTTACAGCCCCTGACGGTGTTTGAGGCGCCTGGACAGGCACTAATTGAGTGTCCGGCCGCCTCATGTCGGCAAACGACTGCTTAAGCGAGTTGACGCTATCCCGTAATTCCACAAATAAAGGCATCCATTCTGGTGTCGACCCCCTAGGAGGTGACATCCTCATATTTGGCAATTGCTCCGCCTCCACACCAATAACGTCCTCATACAAGTCGACACACACGTACCGACACACAGCAGACACACAGGGAATGCTCTATACGAAGACAGGACCCACTAGCCCTTTGGGGAGACAGAGGGAGAGTCTGCCAGCACACACCAAAAAGCGCTATATATGACAGGGATAGCCTTATGATTAAGTGCTCCCTTATAGCTGCTTTTATATTAATATATTGCCATTTATTTTGCCCCCCCTCTCTGTTATACCCTGTTTCTGTAGTGCAGTGCAGGGGAGAGACCTGGGAGCCTTCCTGACCAGCGGAGCTGTGACAGAAAATGGCGCCGTGTGCTGAGGAGATAGGCCCCGCCCCTTTTTCGGCGGGCTCGTCTCCCGCTATTTAGTACATTTAGGCAGGGGTAAATATCTCCATATAGCCTCTGGGGCTATATGTGAGGTATTTTTAGCCTTTTTAAAGGTTTTCATTTGCCTCCCAGGGCGCCCCCCCCCCAGCGCCCTGCACCCTCAGTGACTGCCGTGTGAAGTGTGCTGAGAGGAAAATGGCGCACAGCTGCAGTGCTGTGCGCTACCTTAAGAAGACTGCAGGAGTCTTCAGCCGCCGATTCTGGACCTCTTCTTGCTTCAGCATCTGTGAGGGGGCCGGCGGCGTGGCTCCGGTGACCATCCAGGCTGTACCTGTGATCGTCCCTCTGGAGCTTCATGTCCAGTAGCCAAGAAGCCAATCCATCCTGCACGCAGGTGAGTTCACTTCTTCTCCCCTCTGTCCCTCGTTGCAGTGATCCTGTTGCCAGCAGGAATCACTGTAAAATAAAAAACCTAAGCTAAACTCTCTAAGCAGCTCTTTATGAGAGCCACCTAGAATTGCACCCTTCTCGGCCGGGCACAAAAATCTAACTGGAGTCTGGAGGAGGGTCATGGGGGGAGGAGCCAGTACACACCACCTGACCTGTAAAAGCTTTACTTTTGTGCCCTGTCTCCTGCGGAGCCGCTATTCCCCATGGTCCTTTCAGGAACCCCAGCATCCACTTAGGACGATAGAGAAAAAGATATTTGTGTTCGTATTCGACTTACTAAGTACCAAAACCTTTCCTGGACTTATTTCTGCTCCTTTTGGATTCATGCAATCACAGCCAAGGCTGACATCAGAAAAAGTGAAGCCCAGCACAGATAAAATAGGTAGGGCTACCTTCATGTCCTCATCCCACCATCCTCCCCCACCAGCTTGCTGAATGCAGAGGTGTAGCATGGACATATGCTATGTTACTACCTCCACAGTACTGGCATGCCTCACATGCCGTCAGTCGCCCCATATGCAGCTCAGACCTCCTCATATGCCATCAGAGTTCCCCACAAGTCATCAGAAGTCCCCACATGTCCATCAGACCTCCTACATGCCATCAGACCTATCCACAAGTCATCAGAGCTCCCCACATGCCATCAGACCTCTCCACATGCCGTGAGACCTCCCAATAAGTCATCAGAATGCCCCACATAACATCAGTCTTCAGTCATCAGAACTTTCCACATGCCGTTAGACCGCCCCACAAGTTATCATACTTCCTCATATGACACTAAGAGCTCCTCAGATGCCATTAGACCTCCTTACATGCTATCAGAACTCCCATATGTTTCTCAGACCCCCTCACATGCCCACTAAAACTTCCTCACATCCTCATAAGACCTCCTTTTATGCCATTAGACCTCTCAACATGCTTTCCAACCTCACCACATGCCATCATACTTCCTCATATGACACTAAGACCTCCTCACATGCCATTAGACCTCTTTACATACTATCATACCTCCCACATGCCATTAGACCTCCGCACAAAGGGGGTCATTCTGAGTTGATCGCTCGCAAGCTGCTTTTAGCAGCTTTGCACACGCTAAGCCGCCGCCTACTGGGAGTGAATCTTAGCTTATCAAAATTGCAAACGAAAGATTAGCAGAATTGCGAATAGACACTTCTTAGCAGTTTCTGAGTAGCTCCAGACTTACTTGGCATCTGCGATCAGTTCAGTCAGTGTCGTTCCTGGTGTGACATCACAAACACACCCAGCGTTCGCCCAGACACTCCTCCGTTTCTCCAGCCACTCCCGCGTTTTTCACAGAAACGGTAGCGTTTTTTCACACACACCCATAAAACGGCCAGTTTCCGCCCAGAAACACCCACTTCCTGTCAATCACATTACGAACACCAGAACGAAGAAAAAAACTCGTAATGCCGTGAGTAAAATTCCTAACTGCATAGCAAATTTACTTGGCGCAGTCACACTGCGGACATTGCGCATGCACATTAGCGACTAATCGCTCCGTTGCGAGAAAAAAATAACGAGCGAACAACTCGGAATGACCCCCAAAGTCATCAGAGCTCCACACATGCCATTAAACATCTTTACATGCCATCAGACCTCCCCACATGCTATTATACTTCTCCTTATGTGATCAGACTTCTTGCATGTCATCAGACCTCCCCACATGCCATCAGACTTCCCCCATGACATATATACACACACACACATGGAATATAACAAAAATGAAGTTTCCATCACCACAATATGCTAAATCTGTGCTTTTAATTCAGAGAGGGGTGGTGGGAAGTATTTTTTCCAATTGCTAACTATCAGTTTCTTGGAAAGCTTTGGAAGATCTGGGCGAGTGTAAAATAGAAGAAAGATACCGGGATCCCATGGGACCGGAGCTTCAAATAAGTTATTTATAAGAATATGGACCACGGTCCACAAAACATCAAGGACCAGGTAAGTCCACCATACATGGGTAAGAATACCTCATTGACCACAGTTTCTCCAGCAAAGGGATGAGGCAGAAGGAAACATTTGCTAGAGCCTTAAGAGGAAATGATACCAGTGTTAATATAATTTGTATGGAGTTTCCTTAAGTTGTGTGGAGATAGAGGATTTGACAATAGCCTGTCTCATGTCATCCCAGGCTTCCACGTCTGGTGGAGGGAGAGGATTCATGAGGGCTATGATTGGGAAGAGCAGTATCAATAAGTATACCATAAACTTGGGAGATCATTCCTTTGGACATGGGGTGGAACCTACAAAGGCTTCTAAGGGGGTGAGGGTATGAAGAAGTGGGTCTTGTGGCATAGAGTGTAGGAAGTGCTGTATTTGGTAGTATTCGAAGGAACTTCCATTTTTAGATCTGAAAGAGGAAGCCAAAGCCCATGTGCACTAAAATACACTGGACATTTGAGGGCCAGATGTGTCCAGCATGTCATGAGGGTATGATGTAGGCTCGGTGGAAAACAGGGATTACTCCATATGGGTGTAAGGGGGTGAAATGGGGCAGGTGATGGAGAACTTAACGGAGTATAGAGTCCACAAATGGTGAAGGAATTTAAGAGTAGGAGGAAGGCAGGAAGAGGCGGGTTGGTGCCTCTTTTGATAGCCTCAGAGAGCGGATAGATTCGGTAAGTTAATAAAGTTGGCTTTGCCTTCTCTATCAAGCCAGGAGGTCATTGCAGAAGGAAAGTAGGAGGAAACAATTTGGGAGAAGTTGGTAGAAATATATTCTTTAAAAACCTTTAAATATTTAAAATGTATAAAGCATTCTAAAAAATATTTTTCAGCATTGGGGAATTAAAAATAATGCCATAACACTTGTTAAATAGGCTTCCCCATGCAAAGGTGACCTTGCCAACTGGCATGGGGATACTGCCAGCAGCGTTTTTGCCGGTGGTAACTCTTTGGCGTTAGAACTATCCTAATGATTTGTTAAATCTCCATTCTTATCTTTGTGTCGTGATGAACATGGTTCTATGTCAACCCCTACACTTCTGATCAGCAGAGGCACACGTGGAGTGGGGGCGGAAGAGGCAAACATGGGGAAGTGGGTGGAGACAATATGGGGAGTGGGATAGAGGCACATGAGGGGAGCGTGGGAAAATGCACTGATAGTACAGGGACAGAGATACATATGGGGGAGGCATAGTGGCAGGGGAGCGCTGGGTCAGGTCACCTGCAGATGTTTACAGGAGGAGTATCTGATCCAATGGAGGGGCCCTAGAGAAGGTGTACCCCGCTTACCCCCCCCCCCCCCATTGGCGACCCTGATCACAGCACTTGTATCACAGAAAATGACAGAGATCCCTAATACGGTTCTGCTGACCCCGCGTCAGTCACTTGTCACCCGCCCTCCGATTGCTGAGCCACACATTCCTGCGCAGGAAATTTTCCCCTTTTGTATGTATTTTTGCATTTGTGGTCAGGAGCTGGGCCGTTAAGCGGCGGCAGCTGTTGTCGGATTGCAGAGCAGAGGTTCCAAACTGTGATTGTCCTGCAGGAAGTAAAGGATTACCCATAATAACACATAATAACCCAAATAAATCCTTTCCAATAAAATGAACTACAAGAGCTTTGTCATGCAAGGGATTATTTAATTGGCCGTGTGTGGCTGGTAGTGGTGGAGTATACCAGCGTGTGATTGGGGGACAGACGGTTTTCCTGTTATTCTGTGAGAAGTGTCTTTTACAATACTGTGTTAACCCTACAATTGCCAGATGGAACCTGTCTGCTGGGGAATTATGTATTGCTGCAGAACACAGTGTTAGGCATTTAAGTCAGGCAGCTCCAAAAAAGAGAGACGTGCAGAGAGAGGTGAAACGCTGCTGATACAGGGTCGGACTGGCCCACAGTGGTACCAGGGAAACCACCGGTAGGCCCCACTGCCTGAGGGCCCAACCCTTCCTCTATAGATCAGGTTCCAGACTGTGCACTTGTGTTATACATGGTAGATAAGTTGCATTACACTGCACTAAACTATTGTGTATTTCAAGCCCCTGTGGATGCTGGTCACACACCCTTTGGAGGCTGTCCACACCCCTAAGTATGGGCCCCTATAACTGCATGCCCCCGGTGGGCCCTTCATGTCCCAGTCCGACACTGTGCTGATATACAGTAGAGGATTTTGCTTTGTCCTCTATATTGCAGGGTTATTACCGTTTATAACCCTGACAGTGGTAAGTATTGCTGTGGTACTTGTTCCTACCCAAGAAAGGCAATAACCAATTAAGATGAAAAAAAAACCCTGTAAAAACTGTTTTATTCTTTGAATTTATAAAAAAAAAAAATTTACATACATTTTTACTGTTTTTGACCCAAACAATTGGTAAGTCACCTACACCCCTCTAGGGCAATGTTGACAAGTCCGATGATACTTAACTGTCCAGGCAATTGCGGTTTGTTAAAGTGCAAAGAGTAACATGAAGGTCTCGGATTTAGGACATAAAGCCCACCTTTACTCTCAGACCCCCTTAAATATAGCGCTCAGCAGATAAGGAGAAGGTGCCTTATAATCACACATTTATTGGAGGGTAATGTAAAAAACACCACCAGCCTTCTAGGTAACATTACACAATCACCAAAGGGCTTTTAACAACATCTCATAATTAACAGATTGAACACCAGTCTCCTCAAAAGTCCCTGCAGAGCCCCCAATACTCATCGGAGGCAGTTACCCCAGTTCCTGCCAGGTGTGAGCCTCTTTATCATCCCATCACCATATATCACCTCAAGCTTGGACCACCTTGGACCCTAAAATCTGCTCGACTTGAACCAAATCCACAACTAAGGACTGGACTTTTGTCAACCAAAACGCACTACTGGTGAGGACTTTCCTTTTATTCATGACTCAATATTGGAACTGCTAATCCTCCAGCGTTGTGACTTAATTTCTCCAGCCCAGGGACTATGCTATAGCCCCAGGATTCAATTGGTTCTAAGCATACAGGGTCCTATGGTTTATCTGGAACAAGCCTATGTGTTGTTTAATAGGTGATTAGAGGCTATTCATCACAGTGTATTCTCATTTTAAACTGTCCAATGGACAAATTTTAAGTCTAATAAATTTTATTTTGTTATCTAGACAATTCATCTCTCTAAGCGCAGCCTTATTGTTGTTGTATTTCAGGATCTCAGGTGAACCACTCCAGGAGACGCCTCAAAGTCCCGGATGCTCAATCAGTGCGCTTCACCAACATGGTGGGGTCCCAGCAACTATGCCTTATCATGTGCAGCTTACAGGGATATGCAAGCGGACCTCCCAGCACCTTCAGAATACCTGCTGCCTCTCACTTCTCTGAGGCTACCAAACAAAGACATTTCAAGCAACACAGCTTTCCAAATCCTGACACACCCTCTCCCAACACCTGTTCCCTTTAAAAAGCACATTGAAACATGACTAGGCATGATCGTTTCAAAGGACCAGCAAAACAGGAAATCCCAGATGGACATCCCGGGAGATGCTGGGAGATGTAGTCATACTGGGTACTAACATCTAAAGAAACAGGAAATCAAAAAGGAGCATGCAAGGAGATGTAATGAAACTAGACAGTAACTGCTGGTGAGACAGAAAGTCCCAGTGCAACCTCTCCCCAGAGGAGAGACCACCCAGACTGCTGGGCTCCGTTTCAGAACAATCAGGTTAGTAAACAAAAAGACCGTGTGTCCATTAGAATGTAGCACATATGAGTGCCACCACCGTGTGTCCATTAGAATGTATACATACGAGTGCCACCACCGTGTGTCCATTAGAATGTAGCACATATGAGTTCCACCACCGTGTGTCCATTAGAATGTAGTACATATGAGTGCCACCACCGTGTGTCCATTAGAATGTAGTACATACGAGTGCCACCACCGTGTGTCCATTAGAATGTAGCACATATGAGTGCCACCACCGTGTGTCCATTAGAATGTAGCACATACGAGTGCCACCACCGTGTGTCCATTAGAATGTAGCACATATGAGTGCCATCACCGTGTGTCCATTAGAATGTAGTACATACGAGTGCCACCACCGTGTGTCCATTAGAATGTAGTACATGAGTGCCACCACCGTGTGTCTATTAGAATGTAGTACATACGAGTGCCACCACCGTGTGTCCATTAGAATGTAGCACATATGAGTGCCACCACCGTGTGTCCATTAGAATGTAGCACATATGAGTTCCACCACCGTGTGTCCATTAGAATGTAGTACATATGAGTGCCACCACCGTGTGTCCATTAGAATGTAGTACATACGAGTGCCACCACCGTGTGTCCATTAGAATGTAGCACATATGAGTGCCGCCACCGTGTGTCCATTAGAATGTAGCACATGAGTGCCACCACCGTGTGTCCATTAGAATGTAGCACATATGAGTTCCACCACCGTGTGTCCATTAGAATGTAGTACATATGAGTGCCACCACCGTGTGTCCATTAGAATGTAGTACATACGAGTGCCACCACCGTGTGTCCATTAGAATGTAGCACATATGAGTGCCACCACCGTGTGTCCATTAGAATGTAGCACATATGAGTTCCACCACCGTGTGTCCATTAGAATGTAGCACATATGAGTGCCACCACCGTGTGTCCATTAGAATGTAGTACATACGAGTGCCACCACCGTGTGTCCATTAGAATGTAGCACATATGAGTGCCACCACCGTGTGTCCATTAGAATGTAGCACATACGAGTGCCACCACCGTGTGTTCATTAGAATGTAGGACATACGAGTGCCACCACCGTGTGTCCATTAGAATGTAGCACATACGAGTGCCACCACTGTGTGTCCATTAGAATGTAGCACATATGAGTGCCACCACCGTGTGTCCATTAGAATGTAGCACATATGAGTGCCACCACCGTGTGTCCATTAGAATGTAGTACATATGAGTGCCACCACCGTGTGTCCATTAGAATGTAGCACATATGAGTGCCACCACCGTGTGTCCATTAGAATGTAGCACATATGAGTTCCACCACCGTGTGTCCATTAGAATGTAGTAAATATGAGTGCCACCACCGTGTGTCCATTAGAATGTAGTACATACGAGTGCCACCACCGTGTGTCCATTAGAATGTAGTACATATGAGTGCCACCACCGTGTGTCCATTAGAATGTAGCACGTATGAGTGCCACCACCGTGTGTCCATTAGAATGTAGCACGTATGAGTGCCACCACCGTGTGTCCATTAAAATGTAGTACATATGAGTGCCACCACCGTGTGTCCATTAGAATGTAGTACATATGAGTGCCACCACCGTGTATCCATTAGAATGTAGCACATATGAGTGCCACCACCGTGTGTCCATTAGAATTTAGCACATATGAGTGCCACCACCGTGTGTCCATTAGAATGTAGTACATACGAGTGCCACCACCGTGTGTCCATTAGAATGTAGCACATATGAGTGCCACCACTGTGTGTCCATTAGAATGTAGTACATATGAGTGCCACCACCGTGTGTCCATTAGAATGTAGTACATACGAGTGCCACCACCGTTTGTCCATTAGAATGTAGCACATATGAGTGACACCACCGTGTGTCCATTAGAATGTAGTACATATGAGTGCCACCACCGTGTGTCCATTAGAATGTAGTACATACGAGTGCCACCACTGTGTGTACATAGAATGTAGCATAGCCCTGAGGTCAATATTCACTTTGTATATATATGGGATGATATATATATATATATATATATATATATATATATATAAATATATATATAAAGGATGTGTGCTGACGCAGCTTGCACAAACTCTGTCGGAACCGCACCCATGAATCAAGAGCTGTGATGAAGCAATGCTAACCACCGTGCCATTATGCTACAATGTCTCTGCATTAAAGCCCAAACAGACCCCAGTGCTACCTGTTGGACCTTTGATGTGATGCTGTTTGTTTGAAGAATGTCCTTGTAAGATCTTCTTAGTTTTAGGCGATACGGAAGATGCGCTTTGAACTGTCTCATCAATATTGTCATACCCCACCTGTCCACTCTCCCAGAGCTTCCGGGAGACCCCAGAATTGGGCAATGATGTGGCTTACTGTGCGCCACCCACCTGGAACTCTGCAAAATCGCCAACATGGTGGTGCACAATAACTAGGTGCTTTCATCCACTTCTCTTGAAAGAAACATTTACAATCTGGTTGGTTCCAGCAACTTTTTCATGTGCACCAGTTCTCGGACAGTGCTCAGTGCACACACAGGTGGCAGTGACCATAACACCTGTAGCGTGAACGCGATGCCATGCTAGCGTATTGCTGCAAGGATAAAAGTCAGACGTTTAATGAATAGAAAAGAAGCCGGGGGATTATTTAAGGACACAAGGCATATTTGGGGTGAGCTGGCCAGGATGGGTGGTCCTGGTCTCATTATGCAGATTACAACACTCGGGCATCTGTGCGATGATGCCCAGAGGGGAATAACGCCACTAGGGGGCCTCTCCCCACAATTGAGCATTCGTATGTAAATGTAGTGGCCGAACACCAGGCTTGTAATGTATCCCAGCTTTCCCCAAGAGCCTGACAGACACATGGCCGCCATCTGATTGGTTTTCTTACTTATACAATTCATGATTTGGGAAAAAAACAGGACACTTTCTGGCGTTTTGTGGGATTACACAACTGCAAGCTCTTGGAGTCTACACTACCACCTCTCTTGTGGGTTTTTTTAAGAAGACCAAAACCAAATCCATGGAGGGCCAACGATGGACCATTTGTTGCCTGACGCGGGGTCCGCTCTGTAGACCTGTGACGCTGTTGGGGGTTGTTTGGGGGGGGGGGGGGACATCTCTCGGCATTGTCAGAAGAGACAGAGAGATCACTTTTGACAGCTGGCATCCAGACCAAGAAAATTGTCTGACCACGGAGTCTGATAGGTTGGTGGTTAAAGAGCCACGTTATGCCCTAGTGTGAATGTGAGTGTGTAGGGAATATAGGGGGTCATTCCAAGTTGATCGCTAGCTGAAAATGTTCGCTGCGCAGCGATGATGCAAAAAAACGGCACTTCTGCGCACGCGTATGCGGTGCAATGCGCATGCGCGACATACTTTCACAACGGCCGATGTAGTTTCACACAAGGTCTAGCGAAGCTTTTCAGCCGCACTGGTAGCCGCAGAGTGATTGACAGGAAGGGGGCGTTTCTGGGTGTCAACTGACCGTTTTCAGGGAGTGTATGGAAAAATGCAGGTGTGCCAGGAAAAATGCAGGCGTGGCTGGGCGAATGCAGGGCGTGTTTGTGACGTCAAAACAGGAACTGAACAGTCTGAAGTGATCACAAGCGCTGAGTAGGTCTGAAGCTACTCTGAAACTGCACAAAATTATTTTGTAGCCGCTCTGCGATCCTTTCGTTCGCACTTCTGCTAAGCTAAGATACACTCCCAGTGGGCGGCGGCATAGCATTTGCACGGCTGTTAAAAACTGCTAGCGAGCGATCAACTCAGAATGACCCCCATAGAGTGTAAGCTCAGGGGGCAGGGACTGATGTCAAAGGCCAGAAATATTCTGTAAAGCGCTGTGGAATATGTGTGCGCTATATAAATAACCGGTAATAATAATACCACCGTTGGCTGCATTCTGTTTCTCCGTCACTCTTATCCCTTGTTCTCCAGAGAGGCTAAGTGCCCAATGTGTCCAGAGGGATGTATCTGTCACCCACGTTATCTTCCATGGTGCATGAAACTAATGGAAGGCAGAACTCTCCACCGTGCTTTAGTCTGCAGGTTCCTTATTACACAGTGATCTGGGTAAAAGGCACCAGGTCCTGTGTCACCTGCAGATGAGGATTAGATACTGCTCCTCTGTGGGGGCATTCGCTGTATATGGGGGGTGATTCCGAGTTGTTCGCTCGCTAGCAGATTTTAGCAGCATTGCACACGCTAGGCCGCCGCCCTCTGGGAGTGTATCTTAGCTTAGCAGAATAGCGAATAGAAATTTCTTAGCAGTTTCTGAGTAGCTCCAGACTTACTCCTACATTGCGACCAGCTCAGTCCTTTTCGTTCCTGGTTTGACGTCACAAACACACCCAGCGTTCGCCCAACCACTCCCCCATTTCTCCAGCCACTCCTGCGTTTTGCAACTCGAACGCCTGCGTTTTTCCGCACACTCCCATAAAACGGCCAGTTTCCACCCAGAAACACCCACTTCCTGTCAATCACACTAAAAAAAAGCAGCATTTCTGCGCATGCGTATGGGCCGCACTGCGCACGCGTGACGTACTTTCACAAAAGTCGATGCAGTTTCACACAAGGGGGTATATTTACTAAAATTCGTATTTTCCCGTCTGAGGTCAAAGTTCAATCACGAATGACATCGAAAGTGTAAAGTTGCAACTTTTTGAATTTATTACGACTAATTTACTAAGCTGTCGTATTCTGCATTTTCGGATTTACCGATGTCGATGTCATTCGTTTTTTTTTGCAGTGTTTTACGTGAGTGACTTGTAAAACACTGCCGACTTTAATACAATGAATCTCGGCCGGATCTGAGAGATCCGTGCTGGGCTTCATTGTGCACCTTTGTAAAAAATGAAATCAGTGTTAAAATCTAAAAAAAAATTGCGTGGGGTCCCCCCTCCTAAGCCAAACCAGCCTCGGGCTCTTTGAGCCGGTCCTGGTTGCAAAAATATGGGGAAAAAATGATAGGGGTTCCCCCATATTTAAACAACCAGCACCGGGCTCTGCGCCTGGTCCTGGTTCCAAAAATACGGGGGACAAAAAGCGTAGGGGTCCCCCGTATTTCTGAACCCAGCACCGGGCTCCACTAGCCAGATACATAATGCCACAGCCGGGGGGCACTTTTATCTAGGTCCCTGCGGCCCTGGCATTACATAACCAACTAGTCACCCCTGGCCGGGGTACCCTGGAGGAGTGGGGACCCCTTCAATCAAGGGGTCCCCCCCCTCAAGCCACCCAAGGGCCAGGGGTGAAGCCCGAGGCTGTCCCCCCATCCAAGGGCTGCGGATGGGAGGCTGATAGCCTTTTTGTCAAAAAATGAATATTGTTTTTAGTAGCAGTACTACAAGTCCCAGCAAGCCTCCCCCGCAAGCTGGTACTTGGAGAACCACAAGTACCAGCATGCGGAGAAAAACCGGGCCCGCTGGTACCTGTAGTACTACTACTAAAAAAATACCCCAATAAAAACATAAGACACACACCTTAAAAGTATAACTTTAATACATACATACACACCTCCATATACACATACTTACCTATGTTCACACGAGGGTCGGTCCTCTTCTCCATGTAGAATCCATGGTGTACCTGTTGAAAAAATTATACTCACAAAATCCAGTGTAGAAGGCTCTTCTTGTAATCCATTTGTAATCCAGGTACTTTGCAAAATAACAAAACGGACACCCGACCTCGCACTGAAAGGGGCCCCATGTTTTCACATGGGACCCCTTTCCCCGAATGCCAGGAACCCCCTCTGACTTATGTCTAAGACGGTTCCATCAGCCAATCAGGGAGCGCCACGTTGTGGCATCCTCCTGATGCTGGTACTTGTGGTTCTCCAAGTACCAGCTTGCGGGGGAGGCTTGCTGGGACTTGTAGTACTGCTACTAAAAACAATATTCATTTTTTGACAAAAAGGCTATCAGCCTCCCATCCGCAGCCCTTGGATGGGGGGGACAGCCTCGGGCTTCACCCCTGGTCCTTGGGTGGCTGGAGGGGGGGGGGGACCCCTTGATTGAAGGGGTCCCCACTCCTCCAGGGTACCCCGGCCAGAGGTGACTAGTTGGTTATGTAATACCAGGGCCGCAGGGACCTAGATAAAAGTGTCTAAAAGCAGCTAGCGAGCGATCAACTCAGAATGAGGGCCATATTCAGTATTTTACAATCTCATGTACTATACTCTACCTGTCTCATATACTGTACTGTATCCCCATATGCTCTTCTACTATTACATCTATTGTACTCTGTCACCTACACTGTATTCTACCATTCCCATATACTGTACTATACTATCCCATATACTGTACTATACCATCCCGTATACTGTATTACTGTATACCTGTCCAGTACTCTGTACTCTACCTGTTGCTTATACTGTACTCTACCTGTCCCATATTCTGTACTCTACCTGTCCCATACAGTGTACTATAACAGTCCATATACTGTACTACTGTATACCTATCCAGTACTCTGTACTCTACCTGTCTCATATACTGTACTGTATCCCCATATGCTCTTCTGTACTATTACATCTATTGTACTCAGTCACCTACACTGTATTCTACCACTCCCATATACTGCACTATACTATCCCATATACTGTACTACTGTATACCTGTCCCATAGTCTGTACTCCACCTGTCCTGTATACTGTACTCTACCTGTCCCATATTCTGTACTCTACCTGTCTCATATACTGTACTCTACCTGTCCCGTATACTGTACTCTACCTGTCCCGTATACTGTACTCTACCTGTCCCATATTCTGTACTCTACCTGTCACATATACTGTACTCTACCTGTACCATATACTGAACTCTACCTGTCCCATATTCTGTACTCTACCTGTCCCATAGTCTGTACTCCACCTGTCCTGTATACTGTACTCTACCTGTCGCATATACTGTACTCTACCTGTCCCATATACTGTACTCTACCTGTCCCGTGTAAGATACTTTACTACCCTGTATACTGTTACTGTATACCTATATGTACTTCTGTACAGTCACATCTCCTGTACACTAACAGTCACCTATACTGTATAATACCTGTCCCATCATTATGCTCTATTGTACTATACTCTACCTGTCTCATATACTGTACTGTATCCCCATATGCTCTTCTACTATTACATCTATTGTACTCTGTCACCTACACTGTATTCTACCACTCCCATATACTGTACTATACTATCCCATATACTGTACTCTACCTGTCCCATACTCTGTACTCTACCTGTCCCATATACTGTATTCTACCTCTCCCATACTCTGTACTCTACCTGTCCCATATACTGTACTCTACCTGTCCCATATTCTGTACTCTACCTGTCCTATACACTGTACTCTACCTGTCCCATACTCTGTACTCTACCTGTCCCATATTCTGTACTCTACCTGTCCCATATACTGTACTCTACCTGTCCCATATACTGTACTCTACCTGTCCCATATACTGTACTCTACCTGTCCCATATACTGTACTCTACCTGTCCCATATACTGTACTCTACCTGTCCCATACTCTGTACTCTACCTGTCCCATATACTGTATTCTACCTGTCCCATATACTGTACTCTACCTGTCCCATATACTGTACTCTACCTGTCCTATACACTGTATTCTACCTGTCCCATATACTGTATTCTACCTGTCCCATACACTGTACTCTACCTGTCCCATATACTGTACTCTACCTGTCCCATATACTGTACTCTACCTGTCCCATATACTGTATTCTACCTGTCCCATATACTGTATTCTACCTGTCCCATACACTGTACTCTACCTGTCCCATATACTGTACTCTACCTGTCCCATATACTGTACTCTACCTGTCCCATATACTGTACTCTACCTGTCCCGTATACTGTACTCTACCTGTCCCGTATACTGTACTCTACCTGTCCCATATACTGTACTCTACCTGTCCCATATACTGTACTCTACCTGTCCCATATACTGTACTCTACCTGTCCCATACTCTGTACTCTACCTGTCCCATATACTGTACTCTACCTGTCCCATATACTGTACTCTACCTGTCCCATATACTGTATTCTACCTGTCCCATATACTGTACTCTACCTGTCCCATACACTGTACTCTACCTGTCCCATACACTGTATTCTACCTGTCCCATATACTGTATTCTACCTGTCCCATACTCTGTACTCTACCTGTCCCATATACTGTACTCTACCTGTCCCATATACTGTACTCTACCTGTCCCATACACTGTACTCTACCTGTCCCATATACTGTACTCTACCTGTCCCATACTCTGTACTCTACCTGTCCCATATACTGTACTCTACCTGTCCCATATACTGTACTCTACCTGTCCCATACACTGTATTCTACCTGTCCCATATACTGTATTCTACCTGTCCCATATACTGTACTCTACCTGTCCCATACTCTGTACTCTACCTGTCCCATATACTGTATTCTACCTGTCCCATATACTGTACTCTACCTGTCCCATATACTGTACTCTACCTGTCCCATATTCTGTACTCTACCTGTCCCATACTCTGTACTCTACCTGTCCCATATACTGTATTCTACCTCTCCCATATACTGTACTCTACCTGTCCCATATTCTGTACTCTACCTGTCCCATATTCTGTACTCTACCTGTCCCATACTCTGTACTCTACCTGTCCCATATACTGTATTCTACCTCTCCCATATACTGTACTCTACCTGTCCCATATTCTGTACTCTACCTGTCCAGGGCCGGTGCAAGGTGCCTCAGCGCCCTAGGCAAATCCTTAAGGCGCCCCCACCCCCCAAAAAAAATTAAAAAAAATAAAGATATTGAGCCCCCTAAAGTGAAAAAGTGCAGAAACAGCATGTAATAAGTTCCACAGCCACCGCCTGATGGTGGTCGCAGCTGGTATGCACGCATGGCCTGTTCGCACATTAGATGAGGGAGGACACATCTGTGTGTGTATAAATATATATATATATATATATATATATATATATATATATAAATAAATAAATAAATAAATAAATAAAAAAAAAAATATATATATATATATATATATATTATACACACATATATATATATATATAAACAGTGGTCAAAGTGGAAATTTTGAGGTGGGGGTATGGAAAAGTTAAGGTTGTAACTATGCACGTGCCGAAGAGATGCGTGTGCTCTGGAAAAAAGGTGCCTCTTTCACATTGTAGCACACGGAATGACCCAAAATTCACATTGTAGCACACTGAATGACCCAAAATTCACATTGTAGCACACTGAATGACCCAAAATTCACATTGTAGCACACTGAATGACCCAAAATGCACATTATAGCACACAGTATGAACCGAAATTCACATTATAGCACCCGGTATGAGACGAAATTCACATTATAGCACGCAGTATGAGCCGAAATTCACATTATAGCACACTGAATGAGCCGAAATTCACATTGTAGCACACTGAATGACCCAAAATTCACATTGTAGCACACTGAATGACCCAAAATTCACATTGTAGCACACTGAATGACCCAAAATTCACATTGTAGCACACTGAATGACCCAAAATGCACATTATAGCACACAGTATGAACCGAAATTCACATTATAGCACCCGGTATGAGACGAAATTCACATTATAGCACGCAGTATGAGCCGAAATTCACATTATAGCACACTGAATGAGCCGAAATTCACATTGTAGCACACTGAATGAGCCGAAATTCACATTGTAGCACAAAGTATGAGCCGAAATTCACATTATAGCACACGGTATGACCCAAAATTCACATTATAGCACACGGTATGACCCAAAATTCACATTATAGCACACAGTATGACCCAAAATTCACATTATAGCACACAGTATGACCCAAAATTCACATTATAGCACACGGTATGAGCCGAAATTCACATTATGCCACATGCAATGAGACAAAATTCAGGGAGAGTGACAGAGAGACAGGGAAAGTGACAGCAGGGACAATGAGAGTGACAGGGAAAGTGACAGCAGGGACATAGGGACAGGGAGAGTGACAGAGGGACAGGGAAAGTGACAGCAGGGACATAGGGACAGGGAGAGTGACATAGGGACAGGGAGAGTGACAGAGGGACAGGGAAAGTTACAGCAGGGACATAGGTACAGGGAGAGTGACAGAGGGACAGGGAAAGTGACAGCAGGGACATAGGGACAGGAAGAGTGACAGAGGGACAGGGAAAGTGACAGCAGGGACATAGGGACAGGAAGAGTGACAGAGGGACAGGGAAAGTGACAGCAGGGACATAGGGACAGGCAGAGTAACAGAGAGAGGGACAGCACGAGCATACAGTAGGGACTAGGGAGAGAGAAAGGCAGCAGGGTAAGATTACCTATTTAGCAGCTGCGGTGTATGAGGAGGCTGTGGTCCGCGCGGGGCGGAGGAGGCTGTGGTCTTTGGAGATGTTGCGGAGGTGCAGAGGAGGACTGAGGGCAGCGGTGGTGCAACGTAGGAGGAGGCTGTGGTCTTTGGAGATGTTGCGGAGGTGCAGAGGAGGACTGAGGGCAGCGGTGGTGAAACGTAGGAGGAGGCCGTGGTCTTTGGAGATGTTGTGGAGGTGCAGAGAAGGACTGAGGGCGGCAGAGGAGGACTGAGGGCAGCGGTTGTGCAACGTAAGAGGAGGCTGTGGTCGGCGGCCTTTGGTGCGGCACTGGCTCCTATGTTGACCGTGGCGCTACTATTTAAAATCTGCCGTGGACCGGCAGCCAATCAGGAGCGGTCCCTCTCTGGTCTGCCTGCTCACCAGCCTCCCCTCTCATCTCAATAGAAATGGAGGAGTGCGCGAGTCCACGCCTCCGCTTCCCCTGTGTGCATGTCGCCATGTAAATGGAGGCATGCCGTGAGTCGGGGGGGACTCATGGCACACCCCTGTCTTTAGGGCGGGGTGCGTGATGCAGCAGGGGGAGGAGGGATCAGCGTCGGACATGTGGCTCCAACCCGGATGAGCAGAGAGCGCCGCGGGTGCCTCACTTTTTTTTTTGTACACTCGGCACTCATAGGCAGCTGCCTAATGGTTGCGCTGGCACCGGGTAACATGCAGGAGCCCAATCGTGGGTGGGAGAGTGGGAAACAAGCGGGGGCCCAATCGTGGGGGTAGGGGGGGATCAGGTAATTAGACGCGGGAGCCGAGCCCAGTTGCAGGGGGATCGGGTAACATGTTGGGAAACCAAACGCACCAGGAGGAAGAGGGAAAAATTATGCGGGTGCTCCTGACATGTGGGATACTGATCGAGGAGGGGAGCTGGTAACAAGATAAAGGAGGATGGGGGGGAAGGCAACATGTGGGAGCCCAATTGGGGGGGAATCTAGTAACAAGATGCAGGAGGGGGGGGGGATGCAACACGTGGGAGCCGAATTGCAGGGGGGGGGGGGGGGGTTGGGGTGAGAGAATCTAGTGACAAGATGCAGGGGGGGGGGTATCTAGTGACAACATGTGGGAGCCGAATCGCGGGGCGAAGAGGAGCTGCTAGTAACAAGATGCAGGAGGGAGGGGGGGCAGCGAGAGCCCAATTGCGGGGGGGGGGGGGGGGGGGCAGTGGGAGCCCAATTGCCTTGGGGGGGAGGCTGATGACGGGATACAGGAGGGGGGGGAGGCAGCGGGAGCCGAATAGCCGTGGAAGGGAGCAGGTGACAAGATGCAGGAGGAGGAGGCAGCATGTATGGTTATCAGGTGCAGGATCTCACGGAGAGGGTGAGCGCGGACAAGTTGCAGCCGCAGGAGCCGATCATGGGGAGGCGGGGGGGGGAGGGTCGGAGCGGGTGACTCATCTCCGTAAGCCCAAACTCATGTGGGGAGGGGGGGGGGGGGGGGGTGGATGCGGCAGTGGAGCGGCCCAGCGGTTAACTGCTCACTGAGCCAAGGTGGGGGTGGGGCCCGGGGGTACGCCGGAGCGGGCATCATGATGCGGTAGACAGTTGCGGGGGGAGCGCCAGTGCCAGCTTGTAAGTATAGTCTGGAGTGGGGCCACTCGGGAGCACATGCGCCGCCCAGCATAGCAGCCTGATTGAACATTCCACTCTGCGGGGCGGCACCACGGCGGTACATATATAATGCCTGGCACCACGGCGGTACATATATAATGCCTGGCACCACGGCGGTACATATATAATGCCTGGCACCACGGCGGTACATATATAATGCCGGGGAGGGGGGGGGGGGGTTGTTACTTGGTGGGTGCCCACGAGCTGCTCCTCCTCTCTTACAGAATAGGAGGAGTTTGGCTACGCGTTCTCTCTTTCATTCACTTGTGCGGTGCCGCCCTCCAGTGGTCGCCGCCCATAGGCAGCTGCCTAGTGGTAGCGCCGGCCCTGTACCTGTCCCACATACTGTACTCTACCTGTCCCATATACTGTACTCTACCTGTCCTATACACTGTACTCTACATGTCCCATATACTGTACTCTACCTGTCCTATACACTGTACTCTACATGTCCCATATACTGTACTCTACATGTCCCATATACTGTACTCTACCTGTCCCATATACTGTACTCTACCTGTCCCATATACTGTACTCTACCTGTCCCATATACTGTATTCTACCTGTCCCATATACTGTATTCTACCTGTCCCATATACTGTACTCTACCTGTCCTATACACTGTACTCTACATGTCCCATATACTGTACTCTACCTGTCCCATACACTGTACTCTACATGTCCCATATACTGTACTCTACCTGTCCCATATACTGTACTCTACCTGTCCCATATACTGTATTCTACCTGTCACATATACTGTACTCTACCTGTCCTATACACTGTACTCTACATGTCCCATATACTGTACTCTATCTGTCCCATACACTGTACTCTACCTGTCCTATACACTGTACTCTACATGTCCCACATTCTGTACTCTACCTGTCCCATGTACTGTACTCTACCTGTCCCATATACTGTACTCTATCTGTCCCATATTCTGTACTCTATCTGTCCCATACTCTGTACTCTACCTGTCCCATATTCTGTATTCTACCTGTCCCATATTCTGTACTCTACCTGTCCCATATACTGTACTCTATCTGTCCCATATTCTGTACTCTACCTGTCCCATATTCTGTATTCTACCTGTCCCATATTCTGTACTCTACCTGTCCCATATTCTGTACTCTACCTGTCCCATATACTGTGCTCTACCTGTCCCATATACTGTACTCTATCTGTCCCATATTCTGTACTCTACCTGTCCCATATACTGTATTCTACCTGTCCCATATACTGTACTCTACCTGTCACATATACTGTACTCTACCTGTCCCATATTCTGTACTCTACCTGTCCCATATTCTGTACTCTACCTGTCCCATATACTGTATTCTACCTGTCCCATATACTGTACTCTACCTGTCCTATACACTGTACTCTACATGTCCCATATACTGTACTCTACCTGTCCTATACACTGTACTCTACATGTCCCACATTCTGTACTCTACCTGTCCCATATACTGTACTCTACCTGTCCCATATACTGTACTCTACCTGTCCCATATACTGTACTCTACATGTCCCATATACTGTACTCTACCTGTCCCATATACTGTACTCTACCTGTCCCATATACTGTACTCTACCTGTCCCATATACTGTACTCTACCTGTCCCATATACTGTATTCTACCTGTCCCATATACTGTATTCTACCTGTCCCATATACTGTACTCTACCTGTCCCATACACTGTACTCTACATGTCCCATATACTGTACTCTACCTGTCCCATATACTGTACTCTACCTGTCCCATATACTGTATTCTACCTGTCACATATACTGTACTCTACCTGTCCTATACACTGTACTCTACATGTCCCATATACTGTACTCTATCTGTCCCATACACTGTACTCTACCTGTCCTATACACTGTACTCTACATGTCCCACATTCTGTACTCTACCTGTCCCATGTACTGTACTCTACCTGTCCCATATACTGTACTCTATCTGTCCCATATTCTGTACTCTATCTGTCCCATACTCTGTACTCTACCTGTCCCATATTCTGTATTCTACCTGTCCCATATTCTGTACTCTACCTGTCCCATATACTGTACTCTATCTGTCCCATATTCTGTACTCTACCTGTCCCATATTCTGTATTCTACCTGTCCCATATTCTGTACTCTACCTGTCCCATATTCTGTACTCTACCTGTCCCATATACTGTACTCTACCTGTCCCATATTCTGTACTCTACCTGTCCCATATACTGTATTCTACCTGTCCCATATACTGTACTCTACCTGTCACATATACTGTACTCTACCTGTCCCATATTCTGTACTCTACCTGTCCCATATTCTGTACTCTACCTGTCCCATATACTGTATTCTACCTGTCCCATATACTGTACTCCACCTGTCCTATACACTGTACTCTACATGTCCCATATACTGTACTCTACCTGTCCCATATACTGTACTCTACCTGTCCCATATACTGTACTCTATCTGTCCCATACACTGTACTCTACCTGTCCTATACACTGTACTCTACATGTCCCATATACTGTACTCTACCTGTCCCATATTCTGTACTCTACATGTCCCATATTCTGTACTCTACCTGTCCCATATACTGTACTCTATCTGTCCCATACACTGTACTCTACCTGTCCTATACACTGTACTCTACATGTCCCACATTCTGTACTCTACCTGTCCCATATACTGTACTCTACCTGTCCCGTATACTGTACTCTACCTGTCCCATATTCTGTACTCTACCTGTCCCATATTCTGTACTCTACCTGTCCCATATACTGTACTCTATCTGTCCCATACACTGTACTCTACCTGTCCTATACACTGTACTCTACATGTCCCATATACTGTACTCTACCTGTCCCATATTCTGTACTCTACCTGTCCCATATACTGTACTCTACCTGTCCCATATACTGTACTCTACCTGTCCCATATACTGTACTCTACCTGTCCCGTATACTGTACTCTACCTGTCCCATATTCTGTACTCTACCTGTCCCATATTCTGTACTCTACCTGTCCCATATACTGTACTCTATCTGTCCCATACACTGTACTCTACCTGTCCTATACACTGTACTCTACATGTCCCATATACTGTACTCTATCTGTCCCATACACTGTACTCTACCTGTCCTATACACTGTACTCTACATGTCCCACATTCTGTACTCTACCTGTCCCATGTACTGTACTCTACCTGTCCCATATACTGTACTCTACCTGTCCCATATACTGTACTCTACCTGTCCCATATACTGTACTCTACCTGTCCCATATACTGTGCTCTACCTGTCCCGTATACTGTACTCTACCTGTCCCATATACTGTACTCTACTTGTCCCATATGCTGTACTCTATCTGTCCCATATTCTGTACTCTACCTGTCCCATATACTGTACTCTACCTGTCCCATACACTGTACTCTACCTGTCCCATATACTGTACTCTACCTGTCCCATATACTGTACTCTACCTGTCCTATATACTGTACTCTACCTGTCCCACATTCTGTACTCTACCTGTCCCATATACTGTACTCTACCTGTCCCATATACTGTACTCTACCTGTCCCATATACTGTGCTCTACCTGTCCCGTATACTGTACTCTACCTGTCCCATATACTGTACTCTACTTGTCCCATATGCTGTACTCTATCTGTCCCATATTCTGTACTCTACCTGTCCCATACACTGTACTCTACCTGTCCCATATACTGTACTCTACTTGTCCCATATACTGTACTCTACCTGTCCCATATACTGTACTCTACCTGTCCCATATACTGTATTCTACCTGTCACATATACTGTACTCTACCTGTCCCATATACTGTACTCTACCTGTCCCATATACTGTACTCTACCTGTCTCATATACTGTACTCTACCTGTCCCATATACTGTACTCTACCTGTCCCATATACTGTATACTACCTGTCACATATACTGTACTCTACCTATCCTATACACTGTATTCTACCTGTCACATATTCTGTACTCTTCCTGTCCCATGTACGATACTTTACTACCCCGTATACTGTTACTGTATGCCCATATGCACTTCTGTACAGTCACATCTCCTGTACACTAACAGTCACCTATACTGTATAATACCTGTCCCATCATTATGCACTATTGGTGACACCAGCACTGTGCCCTGTTAGTTACGCCAGCTCTGTGCCCTATTGTTTACACTAACACTGTGCCCTATTGGTGACACCAGCACCGTGCCCTATTGGTTACACCAGCTCTGTGCCCTATTGGTGACACCAGCACCATGCCCTATTGGTTACACCAGCTCTGTGCCCTATTGGTTACACCAGCACCATGCCCTATTGGTTACACCAGCACTGTGCCCTATTGGTTACACCAGCACCATGCCCTATTGGTTACACCAGCTCTGTGCCCTATTGGTTACACCAGCACTGTGCCCTATTGGTTACACCAGCACCATGCCCTATTGGTTACACCAGCACCATGCCCTATTGGTTACACCAGCACTGTGCCCTGATAGTTACGCCAGCTCTGTGCCCTATTGGTTACACCAGCACCGTGCCCTATTGGTTACACCAGCACTGTGCCCTATTGGTTACACCAGCATCGTGCCCTATTATTTACACCAGCACTGTGCCCTGTTGGTTAGACCAGCACCATGCCCTATTATTTATACCAGCACCGTGCCCTACTGGTTACACCAGCACCATGCCCTCTTGGTTACACCAGCACCATGCCCTGTTAATTATGCCAGCTCTGTGCCCTGTTTGTGACACCAGCACTCTGCCCTATTGGTTACACCAGCACCGTGCCCTATTATTTACACCAGCTCTGTGCCCTGTTGGTTAGACCAGCACTGTGCCCTGTTGGTTATACTAGCATTGTGCCCTATTGGTCACACCCGCACCGTGCCCTTTTGGTTACACCAGCAACGTGCCCTGTTAGTGAAACCAGTACTCTGCCCTATTGGTCACATCCGCACCATGCCCTGTTGGTTACACCAGCACTGCGCCCTATTGGTTACACCAGCACTGCGCCCTGTTGGTCACACCAGCACAGCGCCCTATTGGTGGCAGTGTGACATTCCCTAATGCTGAGGACTCCCCTGTCCTTACCTCACCTGACCAATCATACGGGATAATGAGTCTCACACAGTTGGGGTTCCCATTCTGGCCTCAGGTATCAGCTTTGGGACGCTGTGAAGAATTGCGCTGACCTGTATAGAGGAACATCTCTAACCTTAGGAATTGGTCAGCTGGTACAGCGTATCACATGTTCCCTCGCTGTCTCTTCCTCCCAATCAGTGACATTATGAAGATTGTGGTGATGGTTAAGCAGTTCCAAAGCTCCCTATGTAAAATTGGAGAAGTGCAACGTCTGTGGGACATTCCCATTCCCAACCTCTGAAACCTTCTGACAACTGCAACAAGCGTTCTAGTTTTCCTATCGGAAACACAATGCCCCTATTGGGTGGTTTTCATTTGTCAGGGTTATGAACTCCTTATAAGCAGTCAGTAGTGTGTATGAGCCTGAGGGACACAATCCAGAGCCGCATTGTACACAGGAAATCCTGGACTCATCTGCGCTGCGCTATCTGCCCTCCACTCCCATTACACGTTATATAAATCAGCGTGCAGGCTGTAAAGGAGCAGCAGAGCACAGGGGCACATCCACCTCACATGGTACTAAAGTACATGAACAAAGAAAGACATTAGCTCAATACATTTTGAAGCAATTTACTGATCTGGGTCTCTATCACCTGGTGGAGACTTCTTGGCTCAGACAAAACGGAAAAACAGACAAGAAGAATTGTATACATCTCGTTGTAATTATAATAATGATAACAGCTTCCAAAGCTAAATGCAATAATTCTCCAAATGGTTTCCTGATGCACCGTGGTTGAAATAGGGACAGTATAAACATCCCGGCTGATGCATCTGAGATCAGTATATAGAGCTATAGATTGCTACGTGTCAGTATACAATGTAGCATCTGAGATCAGTATATAGAGCTATAGATTGCTACGTGTCAGTATACAATGTAGCATCTGAGATCAGTATATAGAGCTATAGATTGCTACGTGTCAGTATACAATGTAGCATCTGAGATCAGTATATAGAGCTATAGATTGCTACGTGTCAGTATACAATGTAGCATCTGAGATCAGTATATAGAGCTATAGATTGCTACGTGTCAGTATACAATGTAGCATCTGAGATCAGTATATAGAGCTATAGATTGCTACGTGTCAGTATACAATGTAGCATCTGAGATCAGTATATAGAGCTATAGATTGCTACGTGTCAGTATACAATGTAGCATCTGAGATCAGTATATAGAGCTATAGATTGCTACGTGTCAGTATACAATGTAGCATCTGAGATCAGTATATAGAGCTATAGATTGCTACGTGTTAGTATACAATGTAGCATCTGAGATCAGTATATAGAGCTATAGATTGCTACGTGTCAATATACAATGTAGCATCTGAGATCAGTATATAGGGGGTCATTCCGAATTGTTCGCTAGCTGCTTTCGTTCGCTGTGCAGCAATGAGGCTAAAAAACGGCACTTCTGCGCACGCGCGACGTAATATTACAACGACTGATGCAGTTTCACACAGGGTCTAGCGATACATTTCAGTCGCACTGCTTGCCGCAGTGATTGACATGGAGTGGGTGTTTCTGGGTGTCAACTGACCGTTTTCAGGGAGTGTTCAAAAAAAAGCAGGCGTGCCCAGAAAAACGCAGGCGTGGCTGGGCGAACGCAGGGCGGGTTTGTGACGTCAAAACAGGAACTGAACAGTCTGAAGTGATCGCAAGCGCTGAGTAGGTTTTGAGCTACTCTAAAACTGCACAAAAAAACTTTGTAGCTGCTCTGCGATCCTTTCGTTCGCACTTCTGCTAAGCTAAAATACACTCCCAGTGGGCGGCGGCATAGCGTTTGCACGGCTGCTAAAAACTGCTAGCGAGCGATCAACTCGGAATGACCACCATAGAGCTATAGATTGCTACGTGTCAGTATACAATGTAGCATCTGCTATCAACACGCAGAGCCTTAAATACAGAAACTAGAAAATTACTGAAGGGTTACCTCTTCTGTCTTTGTACATATTACTTTTTATATGATCAGTTTCCTTATAATAATTACAGTGTAAAAGTGAATATTTCTATTTCCCTAGTGAAGGGTTAAAACATGCTTTATGAACTCTTATGTGTTTGCAATGGATGCTGCTGCCCTGTGTTAGATGCCTTTGTCTCTCATACAGATACCAGGCTTGTGTGGGTCTGGCATCCAAGGTCAGCTCTCTACTAGATGTAACCTGCTTTTTCTACTTCTGTGTGTTACTAAAAGATCCTTTGTTAAGTTTCGTCTGATGCAACATATATAACATCTGCCTGGCAACTGCTATATCCAATTATGTTATGTCAAGTATTAACCACCCCTACGTACCCCACCCAGGCACCTACCCCTAAGCCAATGAGCCCTTTTACACTTGTCAGTTCCACCCATATGCATTGTCTTATATACTCTTGTTAACTTTATAATAAACAGTGTGAATTTTAACTGCTTGTCTGTGCATGTACCTTGTGGTTAAAAGTTTACACTCCAGACGTCTGTAAGGCCATCACATCGAGGGTTAAAGAAAATAAGGTCAAATCCTTTCAGCTGGGGGCTCGTCCGGGATTCAGTGATCGTCCCCGAATAATAAAGATAGAAGATTTATTGTCTGTCTTTGCTATGCGGGATTGCGGTCATACACTGAAGCTGAATCCGTGTCAGTGTTCCGGGAACACGTGACAAGGTAATATTTAAGTCCGGGACTTAATATTACGAAGTTTTTAAAACAGGTATCAGGGATACCATAGAATCTTTAATGTCTGGGACTTAAAGATACGTCTGAGAAGGGACCAGGGGTCCGAGCGCACTTCTCCAAAGACGTTAGTATCTGGGATACTTAAAATAGACCTGGGAGTCTATACGTAACGTAGAGAATACCCCGATTTGATCGCCTATATATTTTTGTATGTTTGTAGTGAGATAAGTTCTTATATTTGGTCCAGACGGCTGGTAAGTTTTCGTCTGCCAGATATCTTTACTCAAACACTTTTCTTGCTTCCTGTCTAAAACGCTGTATTTTTTCTGACATCTTGTACGAAGGTAAGCGTACCCGTCAAAAGATTTCATGTTCTCATTATACAGATAATATTGTGATATTGTCAATGACTAATTAACTGGTGTTAGCTAATGCATGCATAGAAAGTTTTTGTAAATTGCATTTTTTTTGTTGTGAAATTTCATAGAAAGTCTTTTTGTTGTGAAATTGCATAGAAGGTTTTTTTTGTAAACTGCATTTTTGTTGTGATATTGCATAGACAGTTGTTGTGGGTTGTTGTGGAAATTGCGTAGAAAGCTGGTGTAGATTGCATTTTTACTATGGGAGGGACCTATGTATAAGTAGAGTGTCGTATATTTTAGATAATTTTCTTTTAAAAGTTGTACTGTTGATTTATATTACTGTCTGACAATGGGCTCTAGTCAGAGTAAAAAAACTGCATATCCCCCGCCCCTCCCTGGTGAGACATGCAGGATGTATGTTGCCCGTAACTCTACCTCAGAGTATTATTTAGTTAACCCATGGGTGGATAATTTAGCGGGATGGACAGAGAAAGCAGGACGGGACCCATTCCTACGGGAAGGCAGTAATTGCCTTTTCTATATGGAGATTTAAGAAAAAATGTCAGTTTCCAATAGCACAGAAGCGAAGCTGCAGAGGAATTGTAAGTCTTTGAAATCCCTCTCGCCCCCCCCCCCTTTTGCATTCCAATGTATCCTGCGCTCAGAGACACAAATCTCTTGGCAGCAGTAACCCTTTCACACTGAATGGGATCGCTTCCAACTTCACTGCTGGAGGGTGCGTCCACTAGCTCTATCCCTAACGCACCAATAACCCAGAGTTTAGATAATAGTAAAACACTGTCCCAAGCCCACCATTACCCTCGATGGCTGTATATCTTATTTACGCAAAACTTGCAAAGGACGCAGCTATACACATATGAAGGAAGTTTTTTTTGCCTGTGTTTTTTTGCCTGTCGCTGTAGCTTGTAAAAAGAAACCTGCGCCCACTCATAACTATCAGAGCTCCAGACGCTTTGACAGACAGAACCAACCCCGCAGTCAGGGAACATTCCAAAGACCCCGCGCACTGACGGGGCCCGGAGGAGGGTATCCCAGCCTTTATTCAACTCTCCCGTCATAGTGAGATTCACCTCTGCTGCCACTTATTATAAATGGAAGTAAAATTCCCTTTTTAGTGGACAGCGGTGCAGCAGCCAGTGTTTTGTGTTCTGACTTATGCAATACCCCCTCTCACCAGAAAAGATAGAAGGTCTCCGCCCCATGATACAGCAATTCTTACAACAGGGTATCTCAGACATATTGTATCACCATACTGTACTCCTGTGAACCCTGTTGCCAAAGCTGATGGTAGTATGGGATTTGTACAGGATCTCAGAGCGATCAATCAGTTAATTGTCCCAATTGCACCAATTGTTCCAGATGTAAACTCACTCATTTCTGCAATCCCTACAGATGCTGCGTTCTTCTCTTACAGATTTTCTGAGTGTTGAAGAATGCCTTTTTTTCAGCATACCTGTAGATTCACAGACACAATTACTTTTGCCTTTTCTTTTGAGGGTAAACAACTTACCTGGTGCAGATTATTGACGCACCTGTTGTCTCCAGGCCACATTGAGGCCCTGGCAACCTCACCATGGTTCAGTCCTGCTACAGTATGCAGATGATCTGCTGCTCTGTAGTAAAACTGAGGAGGCCTGCCGAGAGGATGGTGTTTCATTACTAAACTGGCTTTGTGAATGTGGACACAAGGTGTCCAAAATAAAAATGCAATGGTGTAAAAAGCATGTTGATTACTTAGGTTTTGTGCTCACTCAGGGAGAGAGAAAAGTCAGTCCACAATGCATACAGTCTGTATTGGGCCTGGTCACCCCAACTACCCAGAAGGAACTACTGTCCTTCCTGGGTATGGTAAATTACTGCAGACAGTGGATATCTGATTGCTCTTATTGTGATAACATTTTGAGACAAGCCACACTGAAGGACAAACCTAAAACTGTACAATGGTCACAAGAAATGTTAACTGCATATGAAAGTTTAAAATGTATGTTGATGAAAAGTCCGGCACTTGGCCTCCCCAGTTGTGTGCTGCCTTTCCATCTATATGCAAGGGACAATTGTAAAACCATGGCGGGGGTGCTCACACAGTTTCATGGAGGGAAGTTGCGCCCCGTGGCATTTTTTTTCCAAAGTCATGCCAGTGTCTGTGCAAGGTATGCCTGCCTGCCTCAGGGCTTTGGCAGCCTGTGCAATGGTTGCAGAAATGGCCACTACCCTCACTTTAGGCCACATCACAGTACTCCACACCACACATGATGTCCTGGCAATACTTAAAGGCTTACACACAGCACATGTCAGCACAACGCCTTAGTGGATATGAAGTACTCCTTTTGAGTAACCCTACCCTTACCATTAAGTACACTGCTGGTTCTTCTGGCCCTGCACCCATTCTCAATGCCCTTTTAGGCTTGAAAGGTCCCGAGGATGAACCACCCGACCTACATGACTGTGCTGCTTCCATTGAAGCTGAAACTTCTCCCAGACTTGACATGTCTCCCGTTCCCATACCAGGCACAGACATTGTTTTTGTTGACGACTCCTGTAGTAGGCCCAATGACAATACATACCAGGCTGGCTATGCCATTGTCACCCTCCCTGATACTGTGTTGGAGACCCTACCAATGCCTTGTCGGTCCGCGCAAGCTGCAGAGCTCATTGCGCTCACTGGAGCATGTCCCTCCCTTGACAACGTCCATCTGCTCACTCAACTTCAAGCTGCTGCGACTAATACTGATCTCTCCGACTGGACTTACCCAATTCTGCAGAAAAAATCCTAAATCAGGATTAATCTGCAAAGAGGGGAAACCCTGTATACCCCAGTCCAGTGCCCCTTTGCTCGTTGCCCAGTGCCGTGGTGTTGGTCACCGTGGTGAAGCCACAACACTCCTCCTACTAACCAGTGATTTTTATGTTACTAATGCCAAATCACTTGTGGACCAGTATGTTAGCAGATGCATCACTTGCCTCAGGAACAACCCTAATAAAGCTAAACACCAGCATCTTGAATACCCCACAGAAAACTCTAGGTTACTCCCCATTTAAAATACTAATGGGCAGGCCTTTTCCCACACCTTGGGCTAAGAAACCATTAGTAATACAGGAGGGAGATCTAGAACTTATCAGAGAAGAGTATGTCAGGTCCCTGATAACAAAACTGAATGAAATTGAACATGAGGTTGTTTGTAAAAACCCTTTTGAATCCACAGGAACCTACACACCCCTTTAAAGTCGGAGACAGAGTCGTGGTGAAGGTGCTCCCCAGGAACAAGAGCCCAGGAGACTTCACCTATGGTCCAGAGACAGAGGTCGTAGCAGTTACCCGAACAGCAGTCCTGACAGAGGAAAGTCCTACCTGGATCCATGCATCCCGAGTAAAAAAAAAGGTTCCTAGACCAGACCTAGAGAGGGAAGCAAGTGATTCCAGTGAGGTACGAACCGGGGCAGACAGCCCTGACCTCCCACCTAGCGAAGAAAGAAGAACAGAAGAAGATGAGGAACCTGTCCCCTATCTTTATCCTGGGGACTACCTTGATAGCCCTACTGGCCCTCACTCACCACACAATATGTGAGGTTGATATTACACAGACTAATGGGATCCCCACCTTGTGGTACAATTCCTCCAATACACACGTAGCCACATATATCCTTGACTATTTTATGTTCCCCAAAATTGCTGATGACAAATATTATATACAACAAAGGAGGAAATCAGGAATGTCTGAGACAGTATATATTTGTGTTACTGACGAATGGTACTATGACAATAGATATTATGGATCTAATTGTAATTCCTGGGAAGCTGTGGGGTGGAATACAGGAGTAGATTGGAAATATGGCCCATCGTTTGCAAAGAATAGATGGAGCAAATATGGAGTACCCCTACTTTCTAGACTATCCATTCATAAGATGGATGAAGGCCCAAATTCATACAGGTTTAGACTAAACATAGTGAACCCTAGCAGAAGCGACAATGAGACTTATGTACTTGGTATATGGTGGCAAGCAGGGTATTATAGTGCAAGGCAAATGTTTTATTTATGGGATATGTATAAAAACCCAAAATACCAGCCTAAAATTGCTCCCCAAAACAAACCTTTAAAGCCCCATATTGCCACTTTTAAAGATATGGTGGCTATTACTAACCCTACCTTTGAAGACACCCTAGCTATTGAAACTGGTTTCTCTGACATTAATTTTTGGTTGGAATGGATGAAGTATAGTGCTAACAAACACAATAAAAGCAACTGTTATGTCTGTGGCAAATCTAGGCCCCACCTAGGTACAGTGCCCCTTAATATACCCCTAGAACAAGAAAATTGTTTTTTTCAGCCTTTTTAATGACACCAAAACAAATGACAGTCAGTGCGAAATGTGGAAAAGGGAATATCCCATATTGTCAAAAAATCCCAACCCAGGAAGCACCATAACCATATATCCTGGAAACTACACTTGTTATACATCTAACACCACAACAGGGAGAAATTTAAAAACCTTCCCACCAGGGTATTGTGCAAATAAAAGAACAACTGTTTTAGTCAACCAAACTAGATCATTAGGCGACATTTATTACATATGTGGGAAACTGTAAATAAAAACGTAGCCTGGATTAATTATATATATTATAATCAACAAAGATTTGTTAATGATACCAAAGATGCTCTTAAAGGTATAGCTGAACAGCTAGAAGCCACTTCCCAAATGACATTCCAAAATAGAATGGCCCTTGACATGATCCTAGCAGAAAAAGGCGGTACATGTGTTTACATTAGTAAGGTGGAAGGCTGTTGTACATATATTCCTGACAACACTGGTCCCAATGGTAAGGTTACTTTAGCCATAAACAAGTTAGAAACCTTATCCATAGAACTTAAGAAAAATTCAGGTATTGATAACCCATGGAGCCAATATTTTGGATGGTTTGAAAATTGGAAACTGGCTCTTGTGCAAATAAGCATATTCATACTTGTAACTTTAATTCTTGTAGGCATTATAGTTTATTGTGTAATTCCCTGTGGAAAGAAACTTACCTCCAAAGGCATTGATAAGGCCCTGATGTATTATGACATAACCACCAGTCCTGTCACCTCCTCTGATAGTAAGGGACCCGACGATTATGTCCAATATCTCAAGAACTGGAGAAACAAGAAAGGAGCCTCACTCAAGAATCATGTCATATAATAATCATGATTCTAAGAGGGGATTGAAGGGTTACCTCTTCTGTCTTTGTACATATTACTTTTTATATGATCAGTTTCCTTATAATAATTACAGTGTAAAAGTGAATATTTCTATTTCCCTAGTGAAGGGTTAAAACATGCTTTATGAACTCTTATGTGTTTGCAATGGATGCTGCTGCCCTGTGTTAGATGCCTTTGTCTCTCATACAGATACCAGGCTTGTGTGGGTCTGGCATCCAAGGTCAGCTCTCTACTAGATGTAACCTGCTTTTTCTACTTCTGTGTGTTACTAAAAGATCCTTTGTTAAGTTTCGTCTGATGCAACATATATAACATCTGCCTGGCAACTGCTATATCCAATTATGTTATGTCAAGTATTAACCACCCCTACGTACCCCACCCAGGCACCTACCCCTAAGCCAATGAGCCCTTTTACACTTGTCAGTTCCACCCATATGCATTGTCTTATATACTCTTGTTAACTTTATAATAAACAGTGTGAATTTTAACTGCTTGTCTGTGCATGTACCTTGTGGTTAAAAGTTTACACTCCAGACGTCTGTAAGGCCATCACATCGAGGGTTAAAGAAAATAAGGTCAAATCCTTTCAATTACCTTATAAGTATCACACACACCCAATACTGCATATTCCTAATGTATACAGAATTCTACTATATTCACAGCTGATTGGTTACTCACCTGCAGAACGTTTCTCTGTTTCATCCATCACTAGCACCTGCTAGAAGGCAGAATCCCCCCACATATGATGACATGGGAATCCTGCCCGCCACCAACCCACAGCCGCAGAGGATCTAGTGGTTGATGTGTATTACGGGGAATATTGGGGTAATTAATTAGGTATGACCACATTTATGCTCCGCTTCCCAGTAGCTGGCCCTTCCCTGGCACTACATATTAGAGCAGAGTGAATAATCTATCCTTCCCTTCCTCTCCCCAACCCTCCCTTCTCCAAGCGCCAACTTATTTTCCTTAAAAATATTATCTCATATTCTTTTAGCTGCAGTGAGTCTGGTCTCCTGTCTCCTTCCCCTCGGTGTCACTGGCTGCTCCCCCATACGCTGGGTACAGAGTCACTGAGAGCTGCTGTGTCTTCCCCTGCACTATCCTTACCCCCAGTGCTCCTGTCTCCCCTCAGTGACACTGGCTGCTCCCCCATACACTGGGTACAGGTCACTGAGAGCTGCTGTGTCTTCCCCTGCACTATCCTTACCCCCAGTGCTCCTGTCTCCCCTCAGTGACACTGGCTGCTCCCCCATACGCTGGGTACATAGTCACTGAGAGCTGCTGTGTCTTCCCCTGCACTACCCTTACCCCCAGTGCTCCTGTCTCCTCTCAGTGACACTGGCTGCTCCCCCATACGCTGGGTACAGAGTCACTGAGAGCTGCTGTGTCTTCCCCTGCACTATCCTTACCCCCAGTGCTCCTGTCTCCCCTCAGTGACACTGGCTGCTCCCCCATATGCTGGGTACATGGTCACTGAGAGCTGCTGTGTCTTCCCCTGCACTATCCTTACCCCCAGTGCTCCTGTCTCCCCTCAGTGACACTGGCTGCTCCCCCATACGCTGGGTACAGGTCACTGAGAGCTGCTGTGTCTTCCCCTGCACTATCCTTACCACCAGTGCTCCTGTCTCCCCTCAGTGACACTGGCTGCTCCCCCATACGCTGGGTACATGGTCACTGAGAGCTGCTGTGTCTTCCCCTGCACTATCCTTACACCCAGTGCTCCTGTCTCCCCTCAGTGACACTGGCTGCTCCCCCATACGCTGGGTACAGGGTCACTGAGAGCTGCTGTGCCTTCCCCTGCACTATCCTTACCTCCAGTGCTCCTGTCTCCTTCCCCTCAGTGACACTGGCTGCTCCTCCATACGCTGGGTACAGGATCACTGAGAGCTGCTGTGTCTTCCCCTGCACTATCCTTACCCCCAGTGCTCCTGTCTCCTTCCCCTCAGTGACACTGGCTGCTCCCCCATACGCTGGGTACAGGATCACTGAGAGCTGCTGTGTCTTCCCCTGCACTATCCTTACCCCCAGTGCTCCTGTCTCCCCTCAGTGACACTGGCTGCTCCTCCATACGCTGGATACAGAGTCACTGAGAGCTGCTGTGTCTTCCCCTGCACTATCCTTACCCCCAGTGCTCCTGTCTCCTTCCCCTCAGTGACACTGGCTGCTCCCCGATACGCTGGGTACAGAGTCACTGAGAGCTGCTGTGTCTTCCCCTGCACTACCCTTACCCCCAGTGCTCCTGTCTCCTCTCAGTGACACTGGCTGCTCCCCCATATGCTGGGTACAGAGTCACTGAGAGCTGCTGTGTCTTCCCCTGCACTACCCTTACCCCCAGTGCTCCTGTCTCCTCTCAGTGACACTGGCTGCTCCCCCATACACTGGGTACAGAGTCACTGAGAGCTGCTGTGTCTTCCCCTGCACTATCCTTACCCCCAGTGCTCCTGTCTCCTCTCAGTGACACTGGCTGCTCCCCCATATGCTGGGTACATGGTCACTGAGAGCTGCTGTGTCTTCCCCTGCACTATCCTTACCCCCAGTGCTCCTGTCTCCCCTCAGTGACACTGGCTGCTCCCCCATACGCTGGGTACAGGTCACTGAGAGCTGCTGTGTCTTCCCCTGCACTATCCTTACCCCCAGTGCTCCTGGTCTCCTGTCTCCCCTCAGTGACACTGGCTGCTCCCCCATACGCTGGGTACAGGTCACTGAGAGCTGCTGTGTCTTCCCCTGCACTATCCTTACCTCCAGTGCTCCTGTCTCCCCTCAGTGACACTGGCTGTTCCCCCATACGCTGGGTACAGAGTAACTGAGAGCTGCTGTGTCTTCCCCTGCACTATCCTTACCCCCAGTGCTCCTGTCTCCTCTCAGTGACACTGGCTGCTCCCCCATATGCTGGGTACATGGTCACTGAGAGCTGCTGTGTCTTCCCCTGCACTATCCTTACCCCCAGTGCTCCTGTCTCCCCCTCAGTGACACTGGCTGCTCCCCCATACGCTGGGTACAGGTCACTGAGAGCTGCTGTGTCTTCCCCTGCACTATCCTTACCCCTAGTGCTCCTGTCTCCCTTCAGTGACACTGGCTGCTCCCCCATACGCTGGGTACAGGTCACTGAGAGCTGCTGTGCCTTCCCCTGCACTATCCTTACCCCCAGTGCTCCTGTCTCCTTCCCCTCAGTGACACTGGCTGCTCCCCCATACGCTGGGTACAGGTCACTGAGAGCTGCTGTGCCTTCCCCTGCACTATCCTTACCCCCAGTGCTCCTGTCTCCTTCCCCTCAGTGACACTGGCTGCTCGCCCATACGCTGGTACAGGATCACTGAGAGCTGCTGTGTCTTCCTCTGCACTACCCTTACCCCCAGTGCTCCTGTCTCCTCTCAGTGATACTGGCTGCTCCCCCATATGCTGGGTACAGAGTCACTGAGAGCTGCTGTGTCTTCCCCTGCACTATCCTTACCCCCAGTGCTCCTGTCTCCTCTCAGTGACACTGGCTGCTCCCCCATATGCTGGGTACATGGTCACTGAGAGCTGCTGTGTCTTCCCCTGCACTATCCTTACCCCCAGTGCTCCTGTCTTCCCTCAGTGACACTGGCTGCTCCCCCATACGCTGGGTACAGGTCACTGAGAGCTGCTGTGTCTTCCCCTGCACTATCCTTACCCCCAGTGCTCCTGGTCTCCTGTCTCCCCTCAGTGACACTGGCTGCTCCCCCATACGCTGGGTACAGGTCACTGAGAGCTGCTGTGTCTTCCCCTGCACTATCCTTACCTCCAGTGCTCCTGTCTCCCCTCAGTGACACTGGCTGTTCCCCCATACGCTGGGTACAGAGTAACTGAGAGCTGCTGTGTCTTCCCCTGCACTATCCTTACCCCCAGTGCTCCTGTCTCCTCTCAGTGACACTGGCTGCTCCCCCATATGCTGGGTACATGGTCACTGAGAGCTGCTGTGTCTTCCCCTGCACTATCCTTACCCCCAGTGCTCCTGGTCTCCTGTCTCCCCTCAGTGACACTGGCTGCTCCCCCATACGCTGGGTACAGGTCACTGAGAGCTGCTGTGTCTTCCCCTGCACTATCCTTACCTCCAGTGCTCCTGTCTCCCCTCAGTGACACTGGCTGTTCCCCCATACGCTGGGTACAGAGTCACTGAGAGCTGCTGTGTCTTCCCCTGCACTATCCTTACCCCCAGTGCTCCTGTCTCCCCTCAGTGACACTGGCTGCTCCCCCATACGCTGGGTATAGGTCACTGAGAGCTGCTGTGTCTTCCCCTGCACTATCCTTTCCCCCAGTGCTCCTGTCTCCCCTCAGTGACACTGGCTGCTCCCCCATACGCTGGGTACAGGTCACTGAGAGCTGCTGTGCCTTCCCCTGCACTATCCTTACCCCCAGTGCTCCTGTCTCCTTCCCCTCAGTGACACTGGCTGCTCCCCCATACGCTGGGTACAGGGTCACTGAGAGCTGCTGTGCCTTCCCTTGCACTATCCTTACCCCCAGTGCTCCTGTCTCCTTCCCCTCAGTGACACTGGCTGCTCCCCCATACGCTGGGTACAGGGTCACTGAGAGCTGCTGTGTCTTCCCCTGCACTATCCTTACCCCCAGTGCTCCTGTCTCCCCTCAGTGACACTGGCTGCTCCCCCATACGCTGGGTACAGGTCACTGAGAGCTGCTGTGTCTTCCCCTGCACTATCCTTACCCCCAGTGCTCCTGTCTCCCCTCAGTGACACTGGCTGCTCCCCCATACGCTGGGTACAGGTCACTGAGAGCTGCTATGTCTTCCCCTGCACTATCCGTACCCCCAGTGCTCCTGTCTCCCCTCAGTGACACTGGCTGCTCGCCCATACGCTGGTACAGGATCACTGAGAGCTGCTGTGCCTTCCCCTGCACTATACTTACCCCCAGTGCTCCTGTCTCCTACCCCTCAGTGACACTGGCTGCTCGCCCATACGCTGGTACAGGATCACTGAGAGCTGCTGTGTCTTCCCCTGCACTACCCCTACCCCCAGAGCTCCTGTCTCCTTCCCCTCAGTGACACTGGCTGCTCCCCCATATGCTGGGTACATGGTCACTGAGAGCTGCTGTGTCTTCCCCTGTACTATCCTTACCCCCAGTGCTCCTGTCTCCCCTCAGTGACACTGGCTGCTCCCCCATACGCTGGGTACAGGTCACTGAGAGCTGCTGTGTCTTCCCCTGCACTATCCTTACCCTCAGTGCTCCTGGTCTCCTGTCTCCCCTCAGTGACACTGGCTGCTCCCCCATACGCTGGGTACAGGTCACTGAGAGCTGCTGTGTCTTCCCCTGCACTATCCTTACCTCCAGTGCTCCTGTCTCCCCTCAGTGACACTGGCTGTTCCCCCATACGCTGGGTACAGAGTCACTGAGAGCTGCTGTGTCTTCCCCTGCACTATCCTTACCCCCAGTGCTCCTGTCTCCCCTCAGTGACACTGGCTGCTCCCCCATACGCTGGGTACAGGTCACTGAGAGCTGCTGTGCCTTCCCCTGCACTATCCTTACCCCCAGTGCTCCTGTCTCCTTCCCCTCAGTGACACTGGCTGCTCCCCCATACGCTGGGTACAGGGTCACTGAGAGCTGCTGTGCCTTCCCCTGCACTATCCTTACCCCCAGTGCTCCTGTCTCCTTCCCCTCAGTGACACTGGCTGCTCCCCCATACGCTGGGTACAGGTCACTGAGAGCTGCTGTGTCTTCCCCTGCACTATCCTTACCCCCAGTGCTCCTGTCTCCCCTCAGTGACACTGGCTGCTCCCCCATACGCTGGGTACAGGTCACTGAGAGCTGCTGTGCCTTCCCCTGCACTATCCTTACCCCCAGTGCTCCTGTCTCCTTCCCCTCAGTGACACTGGCTGCTCCCCCATACGCTGGGTACAGGGTCACTGAGAGCTGCTGTGCCTTCCCCTGCACTATCCTTACCCCCAGTGCTCCTGTCTCCTTCCCCTCAGTGACACTGGCTGCTCCCCCATACGCTGGGTACAGGTCACTGAGAGCTGCTGTGTCTTCCCCTGCACTATCCTTACCCCCAGTGCTCCTGTCTCCCCTCAGTGACACTGGCTGCTCCCCCATACGCTGGGTACAGGGTCACTGAGAGCTGCTGTGCCTTCCCCTGCACTATCCTTACCCCCAGTGCTCCTGTCTCCTTCCCCTCAGTGACACTGGCTGCTCCCCCATACGCTGGGTACAGGTCACTGAGAGCTGCTGTGTCTTCCCCTGCACTATCCTTACCTCCAGTGCTCCTGTCTCCCCTCAGTGACACTGGCTGTTCCCCCATACGCTGGGTACAGAGTCACTGAGAGCTGCTGTGTCTTCCCCTGCACTATCCTTACCCCCAGTGCTCCTGTCTCCCCTCAGTGACACTGGCTGCTCCCCCATACGCTGGGTACAGGTCACTGAGAGCTGCTGTGCCTTCCCCTGCACTATCCTTACCCCCAGTGCTCCTGTCTCCTTCCCCTCAGTGACACTGGCTGCTCCCCCATACGCTGGTACAGGATCACTGAGAGCTCCTGTGCCTTCCCCTGCACTATACTTACCCCCAGTGCTCCTGTCTCCTTCCCCTCAGTGACACTTGCTGCTCCTCCATACGCTGGGTACAGGTCACTGAGAGCTGCTGTGTCTTCCCCTGCACTATCCTTACCCCCAGTGCTCCTGTCTCCTGTCTCCTTCCCCTCAGTGACACTGGCTGCTCGCCCATACGCTGGTACAGGATCACTGAGAGCTGCTGTGCCTTCCCCTGCACTATCCTTACCCCCAGTGCTCCTGTCTCCTACCCCTCAGTGACACTGGCTGCTCCCCCATACGCTGGTACAGGATCACTGAGAGCTCCTGTGCCTTCCCCTGCACTATACTTACCCCCAGTGCTCCTGTCTCCTTCCCCTCAGTGACACTGGCTGCTCCCCCATACTCTGGGTACAGGGTCACTGAGAGCTGCTGTGTCTTCCCCTGCACTATCCTTACCCCCAGTGCTCCTGTCTCCTGTCTCCTTCCCCTCAGTGACACTGGCTGCTCGCCCATACGCTGGTACAGGATCACTGAGAGCTGCTGTGTCTTCCCCTGCACTATACTTACCCCCAGTGCTCCTGTCTCCTTCCCCTCAGTGACACTGGCTGCTCCCCCATACGCTGGGTACAGGTCACTGAGAGCTGCTGTGTCTTCCCCTGCACTAACCTTACCCCCAGTGCTCCTGTCTCCTTCCCCTCAGTGACACTGGCTGCTCCCCCATACTCTGGGTACAGGGTCACTGAGAGCTGCTGTGCCTTCCCCTACACTATACTTACCCCCAGTGCTCCTTTCTCCTTCCCCTCAGTGACACTGGCTGCTCGCCCATACGCTGGTACAGGATCACTGAGAGCTGCTGTGCCTTCCCCTGCACTATCCTTACCCCCAGTGCTCCTGGTCTCCTGTGTCCCCCACAGTAACTGGCTGCTCACCGATACTGTCACAACAGGCCGGTAGATTTCACAGATACCTCAATCTGAGAATCGCCACCAATGACTTATGGTTACCTCAGCACGTATGGTTAATAAAAACCTGGTAACTGCCACCAGCAAAAGAACCACAAAACATGAATGTATGGACCACAGACAGGCTTTGTCCATAAAGGTTATTATAGTCACCAAGAAGCATGGAGAATACGCTAGAATTAATTATGTTTTAATTCGAACAAAATCATCCAAGGTATGGTAATAAAAATTTCAAATATTGACAGACATAAAGTACATACATAATAGGAGGTAATTATTCAGAAGCCTAACACTTACACACACATTTAGAATCCTGCTGTGGTGGATTGCACAGTTTGAGCTTATCAATTCACCTCCAGCCGCAGATGCATTCCATAAGATTGAACACTGGTTCTTAAGGGTACTTATTCCATCTTAACTCCCACCTTCCTCATTTTTAACGAGCTCCATGCTGGACAATGTATGAAGGTATCATACACTTTCTCTACATAGCTGTCTTGCAAATAGATTGGAGAGGGGGAAGTGACATTTCATTCTCTTTAAGAGTTGAAATTCTACTTTCACTTTATGGCCTAGCATGACAAGCCAGGTTTGCCTCCTTTGAGGATGAAGGATGAAATTTCCTACCCCCAAACATTTATGACTGGTACAAGATAAGAGATCACTGTTGGCTGAACATAAATTTCTCCTCCCATTTCATTGCTGGGGTCTGGATACAAGATCATTATCTATTGATCCATCTAGGTGACATAAAACCATTTCTTTACATATTCTGACATACAGTAAGATACATTTCTGATATTATGGCTCTGTGTGTAAATGAAACCTCTCTGTAACACATGCACTGGGTACAGGGTCACTAAGAGCCTCTGTGCCTTCCCCTGTACTAACTTTAACACCAGTGCTTCTAGTTTCCTCTCTCCTCCTTAGTATGCTCTTGTACAGTGCTGTGTACCCCTTGTGGAGCACGACAGTATATATACTGTATATGTATATTGTCATGTGAGGGCTTGTGTCTCACCACAATTGCCCACATTCTGGTGGGATCAGCTCCCTCCAAGGGAGAAGTAAACAAGGCCTGCACATTCTGCCCCTGTAGTGGAGGTTTATAACTCCAGGCTTTCTAAATTGCACAGCTGTAGCTGGAGAAACAGAGGTCCAGGTTTTCCAGCTCACACAGAGACAGCGGGAAGTCAGGTGCAGGAGAGGGTTTAAAACTCCCAAACACCCACACTGCATGGCACTGATGCCTATTAGGGGCCAGTGAGCCGGGTCCAGCTGATAGCACCAGGGACTGTGGACATTGGCCGTTCCAGGAGAACATGGCATGTGTGGTTGCAAGCCACTGCAGCAGAATGACTTTTGAGCACGGGAAGTGCTAGGACCTTTTATGTTTGTGTTGCTTTATTTTCTGTATGTACCTGTGTGACCAGGCCCAAGCCTGTGTATGGTGTTCTACAGTGTCTACGGTACGCCCCTGTCATTATCGGCGCTGCTATTTGAAAGATCGCAAGCTCATGTAATCACCAGTGTCCATAGCACTGACTGTTCTGACACCTACAGCTTTCGAATTTGACAGCTGCAGGTGTTGTTGCAAATAGACCACTGGAGCTTGGCCTAGGAAAAACTGTATGCACATGGATAAGTAACTGGCTGGATAACAGGGTACAGCGAGTAGTGGTCAACGGGAAGTCCTCAAGCTGGACCCCAGTAGTCAGCGGAATACCACAAGGGTCTGTACTCGGACCACTACTGTTCAACATATTTACCAATGACCTAGAAACAGACCTGGAAAGCAGAGTGTCAATCTTTGCAGATGATGCTAAACTGCAGAATGATCTGTCTAAACTTGAACTCTGGGCGTCTAAGTGGAGAATGAGATTCAATATAGCAATTAGCAAATGCAAGGTTATGCATTTCGGGACTAAAAACAAACTTGCATCCTACATATTAAATGGGGAACGTCTAGGGGTAACAGTATTGGAAAAATATTTGGGGGTACTCATTGATAATAGGCTTAATAACCGTATACAATATCAAAGCGCAGTAAAGAAGGCAAGTGAGGTGCTAGCGTGCATAAAACGGGGCATAGAGACAAGGGATGAGGATGTAATCCTGTCGCTGTACAAATCATTGGTACGTCCGCACCTGGAATATTGGGGGTCATTCCGAGTTGTTCGCTCGTTATATTTTTCTCGCAACGGAGCGATTAGTCGCTAATGCGCATGCGCAATGTCCGCAGTGCGACTGCGCCAAGTAAATTTGCTATGCAGTTAGGTATTTTACTCACGGTATTCTGGTGATCGTAATGTGATTGACAGGAAGTGGGTGTTTCTGGGCGGAAACTGGCCGTTTTGTGGGTGTGTGCGAAAAAACGCTACCGTTTCTGGGAAAAATGCGAGAGTGGCTGGAGAAACGGAGGAGTGTCTGGCCGAACGCTGGGATAGTTTGTGACGTCAAACCAGGAACGAAACTGACTGAACTGATCGCAGATGCCGAGTAAGTGTGGAGCTACTCAGAAACTGCTAAGAAGTGTCATTTCGCAATTCTGCTAATCTTTCGTTCGCACTTTTGCTAAGCTAAGATTCACTCCCAGTAGGCGGCGGCTTAGCGTGTGCAAAGCTGCTAAAAGCAGCTTGCGAGCGAACAACTCGGAATGAGGGCCATTGTGTTCAGTTTTGGGCATCACTGTATAAAAAAGATATCGGGAAACTAGAGAGGGTTCAAAGGCGTGCTACTAAATTGATTAAAGGCCTAGGACTGGACTATAAGGAAAGACTTACTAGGCTGAATATGTATACACTAGAAAAGAGGTGCCTAAGAGGAGATACTATTAATATCTTCATATATGTAAAGGGACATCACAAAGAGTTATCAGAGGAATTATTTATTAAAAAAACTCTGTTTAGGATACGTGGGCACTCGCTGCGACTGGAGGAGAGAAAATTCCGTACGCAACGGAGGAAAGGGTTCTTCACTGTTAGGGCAATAAGGATTTGGAATTCCTTGCCAGGGAAGGTGGTAATGACGGACTCTGTAAATGCATTTAAAAAAGGATTGGATAAATTTCTGATTGAAAATGATATCCAAGGTTATAAAATTTCAAATATTGACGTTGTTAATCCAGGTGTAACATGATTTATAGTTGTTAACTAGTCATAAAAACATTCTTCAGCAGGGACATAATAATCAACTCAACTTCATACAGGTTGAACATGATGGGCATTTTGCCTCTATTCAACCTGAATTACTATGTTACTGCAGGGCAGCGCTGCCCCAGGCTGTGGTGGGTGCCGCCTCTGGGCTGCATGTGAGATCTTGCGAAAGTAGCGAGACCTCGCACATGCGCACTGGAGCCGCGCAGAGACACATATTGCAGCAGCCCTAGGCTGATGAGCTGTGGGCTCTAGCAGTGATTGCCAGATGGGGGAGATTGGAATATATCTCGGCGGTGCTGTTTCCTGCTTCGCTGCAGTAAAGAGGTAAAGCTGGAAGCGTTATCTCCTGACTTGGCTTGGCATATATAACACAGTCCAGTTCATTCACAGAGCTTGGTAGTCCACCCTGTCACATGCAGGTCTAGACTGGCCCCCCTTACTAGGCACATTTGGGCTTCCACAGTCCCACATGGACTGCCTGCACAGAGAAGCCTGACTGGACTCCCACACCAGCCTCTGGGTGTATCACACAAACTTTCTGTTCCGTGTGTGTGTGTGTGTGTGTGTGTGTGTGTGTGTGTGTGTGTGTGTGTGTGTGTGTGTGTGTGAAGCAAGGGGGGGGGGGTCACACACGTCTCACTTGCTCAGAATCTTTGGTGATGCTGCCATATCTCAGGAGCAATGTGGTCATAGGCCACTGCACACAAACCTGGCAATGGGGAGTGCAGTGGATTTCTGTTTGTGTGTGTGTGTATATATATATATATATATATATATACTGTATATATATTGACAAGATCACTGGAATAGGGCTGGATGGCGGGTATCTTTGCCCCACGTTTCTTACCTATTTGTTTTAAAACCCCTCTGGTGGTTCCGCTGAGAGCTTTTGGCTTTTAATAAAAACTGGATAAGGGGTCCTGGGGTTGGATGTGAGAAGAGAGGGCGGGTTCTCCATCCATTTTGACCCAGTTCAGGTCTTTGGGCTGTTAGCCTCGCAGAAGGCTAATTAGGGCTTTTAGCTGTATGGGTGTGTTAGAAAGGTGTGTCAGCCTGATCATTGCTCTCTCACACTGCCTGGGGAAAAGGAGAAACTATGGAGTCTCTGTGAGAGAACCTGCTATTGAAATCCAGTGAGCAGTGTCTGGTAAATACTTCTTGTATTGATTAGCGAGTTAGGATTGTCCTGTGTATAGTTAGTGCCGGATGGCAGAGTATTTATATTGATGTTTATTTCTTTTTTTCTGCACAATAAAACTGGTTGAGGCCAATTGCACCAAACCAACAGACTTGTGTGATCTCTCAGCTGCTGCATCCTGACAGCTACCCCAGGAGATGGTACCTGTTCTTCTGACCCTGTTACAATATATATATAGGTATATATAGATATGTATGTATATAATATATGGGGGGCACCCCTGTCTTAAGCAAAAGTCTTAATCGAGCTCTGTCGAGTGGATAAATAACTTCTCGTTTCACATAGGGTACTGGGTGGAGTATTCACCCCTTCTCCTTGCAGTAATGCCCCTCCCCACTTACAATCTGCAAGGACGCCATCTTCATAGATCATGATGTACGGTAACATGGCATCTTTCCAAAGATATCACCCCATTGACTGTGGCAATGTACACAGGGAGAGGGACAAGTTGTACGTAGCCTGTAAGATGTGCTGCAGCTGCCAAGTGTGCGGTGCAGGATCCATCTGGACCCAGTTCTGTAGCATATACCGTGATGTCACATTGTGATGTCACCAGGAAGGAGCCTGAAGAGATAGGAAATGCTCAGAAATAACACAATACACACATAACAACAGGTTTTATAAATCCAGCTCATGTTACATCCTATATACCTGCTCCAGTACCTGACCTGTGGTTTTTTGGGAAGGCGAACCCACAGATCCTGAGCTTTGGTCATTACAACATGAAATCTGCTGAGCGTGGTATTCTTCATATAAAGGCTCTGAGCGCAGAGCGGAGACTCCTGGCGTAGTCAGAGAACGCCTGGGAGATGGCGCACATTCCCAGACCGTCAATATTAGCTTAATATCCTTAAAGGATTTAGGGATCAGGTGCGGAAACCGCGTCTACCTGAAGGATGTACATACAAAACCAGCACGCGTAAACCGGATTAATTTTAAGGGCCCTAAAGTGTTCCTACAACCTGCGTCCCTGGCACTAACTTCCAAGCGCCTAAAAGCTGAATCATTGCAGAGATTGCGTCTCAAGTTTCAGGAAACAAAGGAAAAGCGTTTTTTGTCGCTGCTAATCCCTCATCCTACCTCCGAAGTCTGTGATTATGTTACAACAAGACAGCTACGCTGGAAAGCCGCACGGCACAATTCCTCCGGGCCTGTTCTCCAGGTCTCAGGTCATCCATCATCCGCACAGTTTATGTAAGGAAGTGGTACATCGGCGGATCAGAGAGGAGCGCTGCTGATATTACTGCGCTCTGACACACCCTATGTCTCTGCTGCTTTCAGCAGGAGGCGCAGAGGTGTTGTGTGTGTGTGTGTGTGTGTGTGTGTGTAAGGGCTTGCCCAGTCCTACCAATGTGCTACAGGCCACACCGGGCCCATATGAAGCTCACTCTCGCCTTCTGGGATCACCGACAAGAGAGTTCTCCCTAATTCATACCAGACCGGCTCTGGAAGCCTCTGATCCTATTTGTAACGCGGCTCAGCTCACACAAGCCAGCGATTTTTGGAACAAGATGTTTCTCAGTCCCCCTTCCAAAAAAGACAACATCAATACTCAGCGTTTCTCTTCTACATAACAAGGGGGAAAAAATGAAAAATGTATTTCTCAGGAATTCTTTTCTTCTGAAAAATGTTCTCGGATCTACATCGGTTTCCATTTAACCCTCGATGCATCCATCTGAGATCACAATCCCCCAGGTGCCTACACATTTGATTGATACATCTTTGCAGGGGCTTAACGAGGGTCCCGGGGTGGAGGCAGCCCCCGCCCGTGGACTACGCTTTGAAAGCTGCTTCAGTCATGTTTAAATTTGAGACATGATGTGAATTTGTGGTCTGAGAGATGTCAACTCCCGAGGCTATAGATGTGGCAGGGTAATGTTAGTCCCAGTGATCTCTATGGCACGTTTCAGGCTACCAAACCCTCCTGCCTCAGAGACGGAGCCGCACAGAAGCCGGTGAGCGCGGTCATGCGACAGGAAGTGATTTAGCAGGTCACTCAAGGAGAAGAGGCCTGGCTACATCACTGCACCACTAATTGCATCATACAGATTGCACGTCCTGCCGTTAATTATCATCCGGGAACCACCTTGCATATATATATATTTATACATACACACACATATATATATTTTACAGTGAGGTTGGTGCACTCTCCTAATAGTCTGCATCCACTGGTGTGCATACCGGTCTCAGTAGTACTCAGCACAAGTATTACAGTACGTATATAATTCTTAGGTAATTACAGTATATATAAGCCAGGATGTAAGGGGAGCCAATAATGCCGGCCGGAAAATTATTGCACCACATCAGACATTAGAAATGTGCATCTGTTTCCCGGAACACGGCCAACGTAATGGCGTGCGCTTCTGTGTATCGGATCCGAGGTGTCGCGGTATTTAGACTTGAAAACGTCTGACATTTTTAGACCAACCGGAATGCGTCTTTAAGTATAGGAGGACCACGGTGTCAGAGAAAGTCAACACACACCCTAAATAATCACTAGTCCTCCATGTCCAGTCCTTCACCTTATGCTGATTTACATAATATGCAGCATGCCTATATTCAGTGTGTGATAGCGGCTGTATCAGTATTAGGGAGGCCAATCCCGGGGCACTTTTTCAATCCCGGGATTCGGGATTGAAAAGTGCTCAATCCCGGGATCCCGGGATTGCAGTAGGGATCAGTGTAGGGATCAGTGTAGGGAGCAGGGAGAGTATATGTGGAGGGCAGCGAGGGGTGGAGGGTGGGTGTAGGGAGCAGTGGGAGGGGGTATCCGTTCACATGGACGACCATGTTATGGTCGACAGTCATTAGGTCGACCACTATTGGTCGACATTGACATGGACACATGGTCGACACATGAAAATGGTCGACACATGAAAGGTCGACACGTGAAAAGGTCGACATAAGTTTTTTAACTTTTTTTTCTTTTGGGGAACTTTTCCATACTTTACGATCCACATGGACTACGATTGGAACGGTAAAGTGTGCCGAGCGAAGCGGTAGCGGAGCGAAGGCACCATGCCCGAAGCTCGCGAGCCATGCGAGGGGACGCGGTGCACTAATTGGGGTTCCCAGTCACTTTACGCAAGAAACGACACCAAAAAAAGTTAAAAAACTCATGTCGACATTTTCATATGTCGACCTTTCATGTGTCGACCATGTGTCCATGTCGACCATGTCAATGTCGACCAATAGTGGTCGACCTAATAACTGTCGACTATAACATGGTCGACCATTCATACCGGAACCGTGGGAGGGTGGGTGTAGGGAGCAGGAAGGGAGGCTGGGTGTAGGGAGCATGTGAGGAGCAGGAAGGGAGGGTGGGTGTAGGGAGCAGCGGGAGAGTGGGTGTAGAGAGCATGTAAGGAGCAGGAAGGGAGGGTGGGTGTAGAGAGCAGCGGGAGAGTGGGTGTAGGGAGCATGTAAGGAACAGGAAGGGAGGGTGGATGTAGGGAGCAGGAAGGGAGGGTGGGTGTAGGGAGCAGCGGGAGGGTGTGTAGGGAGCATGTAAGGAGCAGAAAGGGAAGGTGGGTGTAGCGAGCAGGGAGGATGTCAGGAGCAGAGAGGGAGTGTGGGTGTAGCGAATGCGATAATTTACTTACTAATTAGGTGGGCCACGGGCACCAGCCATGGACACACACACAAACTGACCACGCTGGCGGCATTTCAAATGTAGCGCTGGCCGACAGCCAGTCAGAACTGGCAGTACGTCAGTCAATCAGGAGCCGCGGCTACTGCCGCTTCCTTGATTGGCTGCCGGTCTGCCAGCTCTGATTGGCTGGCGGCTGGCGCTACATTTGAAATGCCGGCAGCGCGGTCAGTGTGTATGTGGAGCTGCCTATGGCTGCTGTATCTACCTCGCTGACAGCCGGGCAGCGCTGTGCTATAGTGTCAGCGCTGTCCGGCAAAACTGCGCATGCACACTCTAATCCCATGAATCCCGGGATTGGATGCTCCAATCCCGGGATTCAAATCCCGGCATTTTTGGGCCCAAATCCCGGGATCCCGACGATCCCGATCCCGGGATTGGCCTCCCTAATCAGTATACCTAATTATGTTACAGTGTTTGGCTGGAATACACTGTAGCATAACATTTTGTATGCAGATACAGTTGCTATTACACACAGAATATAGGCAAGCTCATACCTCCCAACTGTCCCAATTTTCGCGGGACAGTCCCGAACACAGCGTCTATTCACGGAGACAGAAGGACTGGGGGCATGCCAGCAGCTCACTGAGCGCTGGTCACACCCCCATAGTGACGGGAAACGGGCGTGGCTCGCGATCGCGGAATTACCACGAAGCCATGCCTCCTTTTCTATGAAGCCACACCCTCTCTTCTGGAGGGCCCGGCTTTGCCGCGCAAGAGTCCCGCTTTGTTGGCAATCAAAGTTTGGAGCTGCATATCATTTTAAACAGCAGAAGGTGCTTGTGCGTCCTATTCACATAATTTTACTTCTACAATGAAGCACTGTGAATAGGACAAGCAGCTCCTGCTATATTCTGTGTGTAATAGCGCCTGTATCTGCATAAAAAATGTTATGCTACAGTGTATTCCAGCCAGACACTGTAACATAATTAGGTATGCTGATACAGTCACAATTACACACTGAATATAGTCATGCCACATATCATTTTCCTGTCCAAATGTACAAAAATGACATGTACACTACACAGACTATTTTTAAAGATCAAAGTTTTTTGTTTTTTTGGGGGGGTGGGGTTCTGTCAAATTGTATTGTACAGTGTTTATTTATTGCAGATGTGCCTGAGAAGTTACTTATAATTGATTTCCAACATTTTCACAACCAACTCGGCCAAAAAAACATCTCTAAATTCTTTGAGTTTTAAGTCCAAAAAATACTGTTTGCGGCCACTAATACATTAGCCGACTTTGCAAAATGTGTGATGTTTGCGGAAAATATTGGACATTTTGTCGTTATCGGCTCCCATTACATCCCAGTCATAGACTCACATGCACTTCTAAAGGCTATATATACAGTGTGTGTATATATATATATATATATATATATATTGTGTGTGTGTATATATATATATATATATATATATATGCACACACATAGTATAACATATATATATATATATATATATATATATATAGTTTTGGCTGGTTAGTCCGCTAAACCCTACTGCGCTTTGTTTACTTGCATCAATAAGCCCCGTGATCCACGCAGCATGAACCGGGCTACAAGTTCAAAAATGACAAAGAAAAAAAAGTATATATATATATATATATATAATTTTCTTTCTAATGTTTGTACTGTTTGGTGCGCTTTACACTATTTTGAACTGGGCTACAAATTAAAAAATGCAAAAAATATACAGTATAGAGATCTATTGTTTGCACTGTTCTTTGCACTTTACCCCAGCATGCTGTGGCAATGTTTCATAGATGTGCTATAAACTGCCGTGTGTTTGTGCCGCTGCTCTGTCACTTAGTAACTAGCCAGCTCCCTACAGCCTTTGGCCAATATTGGTGAGAACAATATTGTGAGCTGTGAGGTAGTCAGAATTGACTGGAAGTGACGGGAGATTAATGTTATTGAGGTTAATAATACTCTAGGAACAAAAAAGGAACAAAATATGTGATTTTTGCTTTTTTTGTCAATTTTTTAAATAAAAAATGTGAATCCAAATCCAAAACCAGTCACAGCCGATTGGTAAATCTAAATCCAAAGACGGATGACGAATCAGAGCCAAATCCAAATCCAGCAAAAATGGTCCGGCGTAAATCTCTAATTGGAAGTGTTGATTCTGCAATCGTCCAGGGCTTTTCACTATGTGACTGTAAATCGAGCAATATAATAAAATGAACAAGAACAAAAGAAGGGTGCACTAAAAGTGAGTATTATGCCAATAAAGTGCCTCGTGCTCGAAGTGATTCTACGTACCTGAAAGGAGGAGCTTATCTGCCCGGATGATACATGGTGACCAATCCATTCCTCACGTCTGCTGTTTTCTAGATGAGGCTTCTAGTGCTTGTGCTGAGTAATGTAATGTACTTTTTCTACAGCTCTTACAATGAAATATATACGTATATAAATCCAGTATAATCTCATTGCACACTATAACTTATATACTGTGTTAGTGCGTAGACACACTTACTGTACTTACTGTCACTGTAACTCCAGCACTAACTCAGATATTACACGTTGAGATGCATGTCTGTTCTCCACCATCTTATTACTGTGTATTATATGTATGATTACCCCTATGTCGCTATTATTACCTCAGCATTGCTATTACTACTGTTTAGTATATTGCTTCATCATCGCTATTATTAATGTGTAATATATTATTACCTCAGCATCCCTTATTACTGTGTAGTATATTATTACCTCAGCATAACTATTATTACTGTTTAATATATTATTACCTCAGCATCACTAATATTACTGTGTAATCTATTATTACCTCAGCATCTGTATTATTACTGTGTATTATATTATTACCTCAGCATTGCTATTATTACTGTGTATTATATTATTACCTCAGCATCGCTTAGTACTGTGTAGCATATTACCTCAGCATCACTATTATTACTGTGTAATATATTACCTCAGCATCACTATTATTACTGTGTAATATATTATTACCTCAGCATTACTATTATTACTGTGTAATATATTATTACCTCAGCATCACTTATTACTGTGTAGTATATTACATCAGCATCACTATTATTACTGTGTAATATATTATTACCTCAGCATCACTATTATTACTCTAATATATTTATACTTCAGCATAATTTATTACTGTGTAGAATATTACCTCAGCTGCACTATTATTACTGTGTAATATATTATTACTTCAGCATCACTTATTGCTGTGTAGTATATTACCTCAGCATCGCTATTATTACTGTGTAATATATTATTACTTCAGCATCGCTATTACTACTGTGAAATATATTTTTACCTCAGCATCATTTATTACTGTGTAGTATATAACCTCAGTTGCACTATTATTGCTGTGTAATATATTATTACCTCAGCATCGTTATTATTACTGTGTAATATATTATTACCTCAACATCACTTATTACTGTGTAGTATATTACCTCAGCATAGCTCTTATTACTGTGTAATATATTACTACCTCAGCATCACTATTATTACTGTGTAATATATTATTACCTCAGCATCACTATTATTACTGTGAAATATATTTTTAAACAGCATCACTATTATTACTGTGTAAACTGTAATCTATTATTACCTCAGCATCACTATTATTACTGTTTAATATATTATTGCCTCAGCATTGCTATTATTACTGTGTAATATATTATTACCACAGCATCACTTATTACTGTCCAGTATAATACCTCAGCATTGCTATTATTACCGTGTAATCTATTATTACCTCAGCATCACTATTATTACTGTGTAATATATTATTACCTCAGTATTGCTGTTATTACTATGTAAAATATTATTACCTCAGCATCACTATTATGACTGTGTAATATATTATTACCTCAGCATCACTTAGTACTGTGTAGTATATTACCTCAGCATCACTATTATTACTCTGTAATATATTACCTCAGCATCACTATTATTACTGTGTATAATATTATTACCTCAGCATCACTATTATTACTGTGTAATATGTTATTACCTCCGCATCACTTATTAATGTGTAGTATATTACATCAGCTGCACTATTATTACTGTGTAATATATTATTACCTCAGCATCACTTAGTACTGTGTAGCATATTACCTCAGCATTACTATTATTACTCTGTAATATATTATCTCAGCATCACTATAATTACTGTGTAATATATTATTACCTCAGCATCACTATTATTACTCTGTAATATATTTATACTTCAGCATCATTTATTACTGTGTAGAAAATTACCTCAGCTGCACTATTGTTACTGTGTAATATATTATTACTCAGCATCACTTATTACTGTGTAGTATACTACCTCAGCACGGTATTATTACTATGTAATATATTAATACCTCAGTATCGCTATTATTACTGTGTAATATATTATTACCTCAGCATCACTATTATTACTGTGTAATATGTTACTGTACCTCAGCGTCGCTATTATTACTGTGTAGTTTATTATTACCTCGGCATCGCTATAATTACTGTGTAATATATTATTACCTCAGCATCATTATTATTACTGTGTAATATATTATTACCTCAACATCACTTATTACTGTGTAGTATATTACCTCAGCGTAGCTGTTATTACTGTGTAATATATTATTACCTCAGCATCACTATTATTACTGTGTAATATATTATTACCTCACCATCACTATTATTACTGTGTAATATATTATTACGTCAGCATCACTATTATTACTGTGTAATCTTTTATTACTTCAGCATCACTACTATTACTGTTTAATATATTATTACCTCAGCATCACTATTATTACTGTGTAATATATCATTACCTCAGCATCACTTATTACTGTCTAGTATAATACCTCAGCATTGCTATTATTACTGTGTAATATATTATTACCTCAGCATCTCTATTATTACTATGTAATATATTATTAACTCACCATCACTATTATGACTGTGTAATATATTATTACCTCCGCATCACTATTATTACTGTGTAATATATTACCTCAGCATCACTATTATTACTGTGTAATATATTATTACCTCAGCATCACTATTATTACTGTGTAATATATTATTACCTTAGCATCACTTATTACTGTGTAGTATATTACATCAGCATCACTATTATTACTGTGTAATATAGTATTACCTCAGCATCACTATTATTACTGTGTAATATATTATTACCTTAGCATCACTTATTACTGTGTAGTATATTACATCAGCATCACTATTATTACTGTGTAATATATTATTACCTCAGCATCACTATTATTACTCTGTAATATATTTACACTACAGCATCATTTATTACTGTGTAGAATATTACCTCAGCTGCACTATTATTACTGTATAATATATTATTACTCAGCATCACTTATTACTGTGTAGTATATTACCTCAGCATCGCTATTATTACTGTGTAATATATTAATACCTCCGCATCGCTATTATTACTGTGTAATTAATTTTTTACATCAGCATCACTTATTACTGTGTAGTATAATACCTCGGTTGCACTGTTATTACTGTGTAATATATTATTACCTCATCATCACTATTATTACTGTGTAATATGTTACTGTACCTCAGCGTCGCTATTATTATTGTGTAATATATAATTACCTCAGCATCACTATTATTACTGTGTAATATATTATTACCTCAGCATCACTATTATTACTGTGTAATATATTATTACCTTAGCATCACTTATTACTGTGTAGTATATTACATCAGCATCACTATTATTACTGTGTAATATATTATTACCTCAGCATCACTATTATGACTCTTTAATATATTTATACTTCAGCATCATTTATTACTGTGTAGAATATAACCTCAGCTGCACTATTATTACTGTGTAATATATTATTACTCAGCATCACTTATTACTGTTAGTATATTACCTCAGTATCACTATTATTACTGTGTAATATATTAAAACCTCAGCATCGCTATTATTACTGTGTAATATATTTTTTACCTCAGCATCACTTATTACTGTGTAGTATAATACCTTGGTTGCACTATTATTACTGTTAATATATTTTTACCTCAGCATCACTATTATTACTGTGTAATATGTTACTGTACCTCAGCGTCGCTATTATTACTGTGTAGTATATTATTACCTCTGCATCGCTATAATTACTGTGTAATATATTTTCTCTATCGTCCTAGTGGATGCTGGGGTTCCTGAAAGGACCATGGGGAATAGCGGCTCCGCAGGAGACAGGGCACAAAAAGTAAAGCTTTTCCGATCAGGTGGTGTGCACTGGCTCCTCCCCCTATGACCCTCCTCCAGACTCCAGTTAGATTTTTGTGCCCGGCCGAGAAGGGTGCAATCTAGGTGGCTCTCCTAAAGAGCTGCTTAGAGAAAGTTTAGCTAGGTTTTTTATGTTACAGTGATTCCTGCTGGCAACAGGATCACTGCAGCGAGGGACTGAGGGGAGAAGGAGTCAACTCACCTGCGTGCAGGATGGATTGGCTTCTTGGCTACTGGACATCAAGCTCCAGAGGGACGATCACGGGTACAGCCTGGATGGTCACCGGAGCCGCGCCGCCGGCCCCCTTGCAGATGCTGAAGACAGAAGAGGTCCAGAATCGGCGGCTGAAGACTCCTGCAGTCTTCTAAAGGTAGCGCACAGCACTGCAGCTGTGCGCCATTTTCCTCTCAGCACACTTCACACGGCAGTCACTGAGGGTGCAGGGCGCTGGGAGGGGGGCGCCCTGGGAGGCAAATGAGTACCTATAAAGGCTAAAAATACCTCACATATAGCCCTAGAGGCTATATGGAGATATTTAACCCCTGCCTGATTTCTCAAAATAGCGGGAGACGAGCCCGCCGGAAAAGGGGCGGGGCCTATCTCCTCAGCACACGGCGCCATTTCCTCTCACAGCTCCGCTGGTCAGGACGGCTCCCAGGTCTCTCCCCTGCACTGCACTACAGAAACAGGGTAAAACAGAGAGGGGGGGCAAATTTATGGCGATATTTTTATATAACAAAGCAGCTATAGGGGAGCACTTATTATAAGGCTATCCCTGATATATATATAGCGCTTTTGGTGTGTGCTGGCAAACTCTCCCTCTGTCTCCCCAAAGGGCTAGTGGGTCCTGTCTTCATTAGGAGCATTCCCTGTGTGTCTGCTGTGTGTCGGTACGTGTGTGTCGACATGTATGAGGACGATATTGGTGTGGAGGCGGAGCAATTGCCAAATATGGGGATGTCACCTCCTAGGGGGTCGACACCAGAATGGATGCCTTTATTTATGGAACTACGGGATAGTGTCAACACGCTAAAGCAGTCGTTTGACGACATGAGACGGCCGGACAATCAATTAGTGCCTGTCCAGGCGACTCAAACACCGTCAGGGGCTGTGAAACGCCCTTTGCCTCAGTCGGTCGACACAGACCCAGACACAGGCGATGACTCCAGTGGTGACGGTGACGAATCAACCGTATTTTCCAGTAGGGCCACACGTTATATGATTTTGGCAATGAAGGAGGCGTTACATTTAGCTGATACTACAGGTACCACTAAACAGGGTATTATGTGGGGTATGAAAAAACTACCTATAGTTTTTCCTGAATCAGAAGAACTAAATGACGTGTGTAATGAAGCGTGGGTTGCCCCTGATAAAAAGCTGATAATTTCAAAGAAATTATTGGCATTATACCCTTTCCCGCCAGAGGTTAGGGAGCGCTGGGAAACACCTCCTAGGGTGGACAAGGCGCTAACACGCTTATCTAAACAAGTGGCGTTACCCTCTCCTGAGACGGCCGCACTTAAAGATCCATCAGATAGGAGGATGGAAAATATCCAAAAAAGTATATACACACATGCAGGTGTTATACTACGACCAGCTGTAGCAACTGCCTGGATGGGCAGTGCGGGGGTAGTTTGGTCAGAATCCCTGATTGACAATATTGATACCCTGGACAGGGACAATATTTTACTGTCGTTAGAACAAATAAAGGATGCATTTCTTTATATGCGTGATGCACAGAGGGATATATGCACACTGGCATCACGGGTAAGTGCTATGTCCATTTCGGCCAGAAAGTCACTCCCCAACAGAAAAAGGCACCGACTTTTCAACCGCAGCCCTTTCGTTCCTTTAAAAATAAGAGAGCAAAGGGCTATTCATATTTGCCACGAGGCAAAGGTCGAGGGAAGAGACAGCAACACGCAGCTCCTTCCCAGGATCAGAAGCCCTCCCCGGCTTCTACAAAAGCCTCAGCATGACGCTGGGGCTTCTCAAGCGGACTCGGGGACGGTGGGCGGTCGTCTCAAAAATTACAGCGCGCAGTGGGCTCACTCGCAAGTAGATCCCTGGATCCTGCAGATAATATCTCAGGGATACAGGTTGGAATTAGAGACAGATCCACCTCGCCGTTTCCTGAGGTCTGCTTTACCAACGTCCCCCTCCGAAAGGGAGACGGTGTTGGAAGCCATTCACAAGCTGTACTCTCAGCAGGTGATAGTCAAGGTACCTCTTCTGCAACAAGGGAAGGGGTATTATTCCACTCTTTTTGTGGTACCGAAGCCGGATGGCTCGGTAAGGCCTATTCTAAATCTGAAGTCCTTGAACCTGTACATAAAGAAGTTCAAGTTCAAAATGGAGTCACTCAGAGCAGTGATAGCGAACCTGGAAGAGGGGGACTTTATGGTATCCTTGGACATCAAGGATGCGTATCTCCACGTTCCAATTTACCCCTCACACCAGGGGTACCTCAGGTTCGTTGTGCAAAACTGTCACTATCAGTTTCAGACGCTGCCGTTCGGATTGTCCACGGCACCTCGGATCTTTACAAAGGTAATGGCCGAGATGATGATTCTTCTTCGAAGAAAAGGCGTATTAATTATCCCATACTTGGACGATCTCCTAATAAGGGCGAGGTCCAGAGAACAGCTAGAGATGGGATTAGCACTGTCTCAAGAAGTGCTAAAACAGCACGGGTGGATTCTGAATATTCCAAAATCCCAGTTAATGCCGACAACTCGTCTGCTGTTCCTAGGGATGATTCTGGACACGGTTCAGAAAAAGGTTTTTCTCCCGGAGGAAAAAGCCAAGGAGTTATCCGAGCTTGTCAGGAACCTCCTAAAACCAGGAAAGGTGTCTGTACATCAATGCACAAGAGTCCTGGGAAAAATGGTGGCTTCTTACGAAGCGATTCCGTTCGGCAGATTCCACGCAAGAATTTTCCAAAGGGATCTGTTGGACAAATGGTCAGGGTCGCATCTTCAGATGCACCTACGGATAACCCTGTCTCCAAGGACAAGGGTGTCTCTTCTGTGGTGGTTGCAGAGTCCTCATCTATTGGAGGGCCGCAGATTCGGCATACAGGATTGGATCCTGGTGACCACGGACGCCAGCCTGAGAGGCTGGGGAGCAGTCACACAAGGAAGAAACTTCCAGGGAGTATGGACGAGCCTGGAAACGTCTCTTCACATAAACATTCTGGAACTAAGAGCAATATACAATGCTCTAAACCAGGCAGAACCTCTGCTTCAGGGAAAACCGGTATTGATCCAGTCGGACAACATCACGGCAGTCGCCCATGTGAACAGACAGGGCGGCACAAGAAGCAGGAGGGCAATGGCAGAAGCTGCAAGGATTCTTCGCTGGGCAGAGAATCATGTGATAGCACTGTCAGCAGTGTTCATCCCGGGAGTGGACAACTGGGAAGCAGACTTCCTCAGCAGACACGATCTTCACCCGGGAGAGTGGGGACTTCATCCAGAAGTCTTCCACTTGCTGGTAACCCGTTGGGAAAGACCAATGGTGGACATGATGGCGTCTCGCCTCAACAAAAAACTGGACAGGTATTGCGCCAGGTCAAGAGATCCGCAGGCAATAGCTGTGGACGCGCTGGTAACGCCTTGGGTGTACCAGTCGGTGTATGTGTTTCCTCCTCTGCCTCTCATACCAAAAGTATTGAGAATTATACGGCAAAGAGGCGTAAGAACGATACTAGTGGTTCCGGATTGGCCAAGGAGGAATTGGTACCCGGAACTTCAAGAGATGATCACGGAAGATCCGTGGCCTCTACCTCTAAGGAGGGACTTGCTTCAGCAGGGTCCCTGTCTGTTTCAAGACTTACCGCGGCTGCGTTTGACGGCATGGCGGTTGAACGCCGGATCCTAAAGGAAAGAGGCATGCCGGAAGAAGTCATTCCTACTTTGATTAAAGCAAGGAAGGAAGTAACCGTGCAACATTATCACCGAATTTGGCGAAAATATGTTGCGTGGTGCGAAGATCGGAGTGCTCCGACGGAGGAATTTCAACTGGGTCGATTCCTACATTTCCTGCAATCAGGATTGTCAATGGGTCTCAAATTGGGATCTATTAAGGTTCAAATTTCGGCCCTGTCGATTTTCTTTCAAAAAGAATTGGCTTCAGTCCCTGAAGTCCAGACCTTTGTTAAGGGAGTGCTGCATATACAGCCTCCTGTGGTGCCTCCAGTGGCACCGTGGGATCTAAATGTGGTTTTGGACTTCCTAAAATCTCATTGGTTTGAACCACTAAAAAAGGTGGATTTGAAATATCTCACATGGAAAGTGACCATGCTTCTAGCCCTGGCTTCTGCCAGGAGAGTGTCAGAATTGGCAGCTTTATCTTACAAAAGCCCATATCTGATTTTCCATTCGGACAGGGCAGAACTGCGGACTCGTCCGCATTTTCTCCCTAAGGTGGTGTCAGCATTTCATCTGAACCAGCCTATTGTAGTGCCTGCGGCTACAAGTGACTTGGAGGACTCCAAGTTTCTGGACGTTGTCAGAGCATTAAAAATATATATTGCAAGGACAGCTGGAGTCAGAAATTCTGACTCGTTGTTTATATTGTATGCACCCAACAAGATGGGTGCTCCTGCGTCTAAGCAGACGATTGCTCGTTGGATCTGTAGCACAATCCAACTTGCACATTCTGTGGCAGGCTTGCCACAGCCTAAATCTGTAAAGGCCCACTCCACAAGGAAGGTGGGCTCATCTTGGGCGGCTGCCCGAGGGGTCTCGGCATTACAACTTTGCCGAGCAGCTACGTGGTCAGGGGAGAACACGTTTGTAAAATTTTACAAATTTGATACTCTGGCTAAGGAGGACCTGGAGTTCTCTCATTCGGTGCTGCAGAGTCATCCGCACTCTCCCGCCCGTTTGGGAGCTTTGGTATAATCCCCATGGTCCTTTCAGGAACCCCAGCATCCACTAGGACGATAGAGAAAATAAGATTTTACTTACCGATAAATCTATTTCTCGGAGTCCGTAGTGGATGCTGGGCGCCCATCCCAAGTGCGGATTATCTGCATAAATTGTACATAGTTATTGTTAACTAATTCGGGTTATTGTTGAAGGAAGCCATCTTTCAGAGGCTCCGCTGTTATCATACTGTTAACTGGGTTTAGATCACAAGTTGTACGGTGTGATTGGTGTGGCTGGTATGAGTCTTACCCGGGATTCAAAATCCTCCCTTATTGTGTACGCTCGTCCGGGCACAGTACCTAACTGGAGTCTGGAGGAGGGTCATAGGGGGAGGAGCCAGTGCACACCACCTGATCGGAAAAGCTTTACTTTTTGTGCCCTGTCTCCTGCGGAGCCGCTATTCCCCATGGTCCTTTCAGGAACCCCAGCATCCACTACGGACTCCGAGAAATAGATTTATCGGTAAGTAAAATCTTATTATTACCTCAGCATCGTTATTATTACTGTGTAATATATTTTACCTCAACATCACGTATTACTGTGTAGTATATTACCTCAGCATAGCTGTTATTACTGAGTAATATATTATTACCTCAGCATCACTATTATTACTGTGTAATATATTATTACGCCAGCATCACTATTATTACTGTGTAATTTATTATTACCTCAGCATCACTATTATTACTGTGTAATCTATTATTACCTCATCATCACTATTATTACTGTGCATTTTATTATTACCTCAGCATCGCTGTTATTACTGTGTAGTATATTATTACCTCAGCATCACTATTATTACTGTGTAATCTATTATTACCTCAACATCACTATTATTACTGTGTAATATATTATTACCTCAGCATCACTATTATTACTGTGTAATTTATTATTACCTCAGCATCGCTATTATTACTGTGTAATTTATTATTACCTCAGCATCACTATTATTACTGTGTAATATATTATTACCTCAGCATCACTATTATTACTGTGCATTCTATTATTACCTCAGCATCGCTATTATTACTGTGTAATATATTATTACCTCAGAATCACTATTATTATTGTATAATATATTATTACCTCATCATCGCTATTATTACCGTGTAATATTTTATTACCTCAGCATCACTATTATTACTGTGTAATCTATTATTACCTCAGCATCACTATTATTACTGTGTAATCTATTATTATCTCAGCATTGCTATTATTACTGTGTAATCTGTTATTACCTCAGCATCGCTATTATTACTGTGTAATATATTATTACCTCAGCATTGCTATTATTACTGTGTAATTTATTATTACATCAGCATCACTATTATTACTGTGTAATATATTATTACCTCAGCATCTCTATTATTACTGTGTAATCTATTATTACCTCAGCATCACTATTATTACTGTGTAATATATTATTACCTCAGCATCGCTATTATTACTGTGTAATCTATTATTACCTCAGCATCACTATTATTACTGTGTAATCTATTATTACCTCAGCATCACTATTATTACTGTGTAATATATTATTACCTCAGCATCGCTATTATTACTGTGTAATCTATTATTACCTCAGCATCACTATTATTACTGTGTAATATATTATTACCTCAGCATCGCTATTATTACTGTGTAATCTATTATTACCTCAGCATCACTATTATTACTGTGTAATATATTATTACCTCAGCATCGCTATTATTACTGCGTAATCTGTTATTATCTCAGCATCGCTATTATTACTGTGTAATATATTATTACCTCAGCATCACTATTATTACTGTGTAATATATTATTACCTCAGCAATGCTATTATAAGTCGATGGCAGATAAATCCTGGCAGAGGTGGGACCAACCCACAACTGTGATGCCCATCAGCCAATGTAACAGAGGGAAGACATCCATGCTACTCTTACACACAGCATTCTAGAATGTGGACGCTATCTCGTCTTTAATCCGGTCTGAAAGACTCTGCCAAAATGTGGCGCCAAAATTGTTACTTTACTTTCTTATTACACATTCGGTTGCAGTATTTTGTGCTGTACTCTGGCAGAATTTGGTCTTAATTGCGTTCATTTCTACCCCAATCACAAAGTAGAGATGACATTATCCATTGTCGCTACTGCTCTTGTCAGAGCCAGCCCTAACCAATATGATGCCCTAGGCAAGATTTTGGCTGGTGCCCCCTAGCACAACCGCTGGTTCCGCCTCTGACCTTGCACCTCTTTCCGAGCACCATCACCCCTCACCAATAGCAGTCCTTATTTTGGTGTTTGTACCCCCTATATTTGAAATAGGAACAGTTCGCACATTTGGCGCACAGCCCACAAAGGGGTGTGTTTTTGCTGGCAAGGGGCATGGCCACACAATAGTAACCCCAATTCCAATTACGCCACACAGTACTGCAACTTTATTCACATTTGATCATGCGATAGTGTCCATAATTCATATTACATCCCACAGTAGTATCACTTTACCTTAAACGTTACTCCTCACAGTAGAACCCCTCATTCACATTACATTACACTGAATAGCTCCTTATTCACATTACATCACACTCTATTGCTCTTTATTCACATTAGATGACACCGTAGTGCCCTTTCTATACGCAACGCCACATAGTAGAGCACCTTATACACATAATGCCACACATTAGTAATGCATTTATACACATAATTCCACACAGTAATGCCCCTTACGCATATGAGACACATTATTAATGTCCTTATAAACATAATGCGCCTTACACATTATGACAACCTTTATTAATGCCCTTTTACACATAATGTCCCTTACACATATGCCGCACATTATTAATGCCCTTATACACATAATGACACACATAGTGCCCCCTACACATTTGCTGCACATTATTAGTGCCCCTATACACATAATGACACACATACAGTACTACCCTGTTACACATATGCCGCACATTATTAATGCCCTTATAGACATAATGACACACATAGTGCTCCCTACACATTTGCTGCACATTATTAGTGCCCCTATACACATAATGACACACATACATTAGTACCCTGTTACACATATGCTGCACATTATTAATGCCCTTATACACATAATGACACACATAATGGCCCTTTACACATATGTTGCACATTATTAATGCATTTTTACATGACACACATAATGCTCCTTACACATATTTCAAACACTACTGCACAACCAACACTGTGACCTCTGTCTCTGCTTGGATACAGATGTGTCCTCATAAATCTTGCCTCAATGCTAACGTCGGGCACCTTTTTTTTAATGAAAATGTATCTTATTTGCATTGCTATGTGGCTAGGATGCACAAGCAGCTTCTGCTGATTAAAATGATATGCAGCATGCCTATATACTGTGTGAGACTGTGTCTGTATCTGCATATGAAATGCTACACACAGAATATAGGCATGCCGCATATCATTTTAATTTGCAGAAGCTGCTGATGCCCCTAGGCATATCAAATGCCCTAGGCAATTGCCTAGTTTGCCTATACCTATGGCCGGCTCTGGCTCTTGTCATTGACAATACCTTCCACAGAATACAATATTCCTAATATATCACATCGCAGCAAAACTTGATTTCAATGAAGATTTGTCCCCATTTTTGTCCTGTCTAATATGGCGTTTAGTCATAAGCCCAGGGATCATGCCAGGGACGCTTTAAGAGAGGAGTAGGCCCATGTGCAGCCTTCCCTGTTCGGATTCTGTTACTGTTTTTGGTGTCGTTTTTCCGTAACATGACCAGGAACCACAATTAGTGCACCGTAACCCCTTGCTCTTCCCAATCGTAGTCCAATTCATGGTTACGTTTGAAAAAGTAAAAAAATCAATTAAAAAATAAAATAAAAGCCAAGTCGACCCGCCCAGTGTCAACCATTTTATTGTGTCGACCATTTTCCCATGTCGACCATGTCAATGTCGAATAATAGTGGGCTCAGTAAATGTCGCACTAGAGGGCTCAGACTCTACTGCGCATGTACAGATCTCTGGGATAATGGCGCGTTGGTATTTTTCCCAGTGATTTCTCTACTGCGCATGCATAGAACACCTTGAAAATGAGCGCTGCGCCATTTTCACAGTGCTTTAACAGCGCTGATGACGTTGGCGCAGGGCGAGTATTCAAAAAAATGGGTACAGCGTGTGTGGTGTGGGCCCCCCTTAAACTCAGGAGCACGTGCGCACCGCACACACTGCACCCATTAGATACGCCAGTGGTTCATGCTGCACTAGGCCAGATATCTGCAGCAATCACACACACTGTACACACTGCCTGATCGCTTGTCCGTGATTTTCTTCCCTGACCAATCAGAATATTCAGCAATTTAATTCTCTCCATTTGGTTTTATGGCAGCCATGGCTGTACTAAACGAAAACTCAGGGGAGGAGAGAGGCATAAAGGGGCGGAGTCATGCATCTTTACTGGCTGGACACTCCCTGGAAAGAGCATGGCGGCCCATGCTGCAACACTATCTCAGGTACATCAGGCGGCCCAAGTTGCTGAAAATGGGACTGGCCCGGGGAGCATCTGTCACCCTCCCCCCTGCCCAGCCCACCACTGATAGTAGCCATTGTTTTCTCCACACATTCATGCTTCCGTGATTGGGTGAAAACGAGAACACTGAAGGACTATCGTCCCACACCAAAATATATGGAACCTGCTGACCACACGTTCTGCCCTGGGAGCATTAGACTTATAATAGCACTGATGGCAGAACCACAATGCAGGGCTGTGTTTGGACAGCATAGATGACGCTCTCTATGTACCATCTTCAGAGAGTGAGTGTAGCAGAGAGCCCAGACATTATGGCGTCCAGCTTTCCCTCGGGCCGGTGCTTCGGGATTGATTGATGGATGAATGGGTTCCTCCTGCTCCGGGCCTGGCAGCGCCCAGCTTTCCTCTGAGGTAGCACTATGCAGGAAGAGCGGCAGCCACAGGGAAAAAGGCTGCACTCCAGACACATACATGGAAGCATTATGTGGGCAGAAGGGAAAAGCAACATTGACCAAATGTGGTTGGCATGCCTTCCTCCTGATGTAACAGTGCAACTTCCTTTGAACTCCAGTAACTAGAACATTGGGGGTCATTCCGACCCGATCGCTTGCTGCAGTTGTTCGCAGCACAGCGATCGGGTCGGAACTGCGCATGCGTCGGCACCGTAGGCCGTCGTTCCCTAGCAATTGCCTCTGCCTGATTGACAGGCAGAGGTGGTCGCTGGGCGGGAGGGGGCGGCACGGCGGCATTTGGCCGCAGTTTTGGGGGCACGGTCCAGCCAATGCAGGCATGGCCGGACCATGCTGGGGGCGAGCCGCAGCAGCTGCGTGATGTCACACGCAGCCGCTGCGACCAGGGGCATCGACGAGTAACTCCCGGCCAGCCACAGGAGTTGCGCTGGCCGGGAGTTACTCAACAGGTACAAAAGCATCGCCGCTGTGCGATGCTTTTGTACTTGTGCGGGGGGGGGGACACAGACATGCTGACAACTCCCCCCCCCCGCATGTCTGGGAACATGATCGTAGCTGTGGTAAATTTAGCACAGCTACGATCAACTCGGAACGACCCCCATTGTCAGATGCCTAAAAGTTGGTAGGTGCAGGTGCGTAACAGATGTAAGCAAGAAAGTTAGTCCACACTTTGATTACGAACCAAAGTGGGTTTTATTGAAGATAACAAGATACAGGTTAAACAGCACTGTGATGCTCCAATAACACAGTGGCTGGCTTGGGCACATGCAGGCCCTTTTAAAGAGCCAAGTAGAAACCATGCACCTGCAGTCTAGTCAGCCTGACCTTTAAGTCTGGTGACTCGGCCAGTGCTGTTATTGTGGCTGATGAATCATGCACAATAACACCCAGTTAAGAGACAGTTTGTAGCATTTAACCATTTAACTACATGTCAACATAGAATGCCGGCCTCTTGTATGTATAGAAAGACACATTAGACTTCTTTTGAAGAGCATCAGGCTATTGTAAAATCTACTCACTAAGTCAGACATCTTTGTTGCCTTCAGTGCTGTAGCAGGGTCATCTCTCTGTGGTGTTCTGGGCCCCCTGTAAGCCAAATACAGGTGCCATAGGGTAATGGCTGTGCCACCTCCTAGGCCCTGTGTCCTGGACAGCTGCTCCCAGGGCCAGATTAGCAATGGTCTGGATGAGACTACAGCCCCATGCCGCCACATAAATATAGGCTCATCATCATGACAGCGTGACGCTGGCCAGCTGGTATTCAACATTTATTTATATTTTCCTCTCAAAATGCATTCACTCTAATTCTATGTATTTAGAGAGACATTGGGGCTAATAGTGTAGCACTAGCCATGCCCAAACAGCACTGACTACACCCACACAGCATTGACCACGCCCATACATCACTGGCCACACCCACACAGCACTGGTCACGCCCACACAGCACTGGCCACTCCCATACCACACTGGCCCCGGCTCCTGTTTCTCACAATTGCCCCTTCAATAATTTTCAGCCCATGTTCCCCTAATCCCAGCCCTGGCGGCCCTCCTGGCACAACCCTAGTTATGGCCCTGGCCACCTCAGTTTTCATGGCAACCATGTGGCAGATTATAGGTAAAGAGGCTCCCGCTGCTTGGCCGTGTCTGGAGAATATGGCACTGACCACGTGTCCATGTGCAGAGCAGGTTACCTTAATCCCATCTTATTTCAGCCTTAGGCCTCACACTACATGCTGCTCCATGACCTCTGCCCTGGAAGTGATTTCTCTCCGCTGTGTCCAGCTATGATGAAAGCCACGCACTTGGCACTCATTGCCACAATCCACGTGACTGTGAGGCAGGAGAGCGCCAGCAGCATTCTATGGGAGACATGCAGCAGAATCCATCATTTCCCAGAGCTGGTTACAGCAGCTGTCTGCCAGCCGGACCCAACACCCACAGGGTAACCGTCCTCCTGCCGGGATGCCACTAAGGTGCCCATTGAGTGGACCCTCCCCGCGCTCATACACAGCTGCTCTACAATCAGCTTCGAACCAGTACCGGCTGATGCAGAGCTGAACGTATGCCTGCTGGCAGAGTGCAGAGCATGTGTTTCTGCACCGCACATGCTCCGTGTGCTCACCAGAGCTGTACACATTTCCATCGCATCTCCAATTGCAACTGACGAGATGTTACTGAGCTGTAATGCGTCGTTCCCACGTAAGGTCAGTGGGGACATTTCAATGGAGGTGTGTGTGCTATGTAGACCTGGACGTCACCGTAAATGTGCTTGTTTCCAGCCGGGGTTTACCAGGTAAGTGTCACATTGCAGGTGTACCAGGTAAGTGTCACAGTGCAGGTGTACAGGTAAATGTCACAGTGCAGGTGTACCAGGTAAGTGTCACAGTGCAGGTGTACCAGGTAAGTGTCACAGTGCAGGTGTACAAGGTAAATGTCACAGTGCAGGTGTACCAGGTAAGTGTCACTGTGCAGGTGTACCAGGTAAGTGTCACATTGCAGGTGTACCAGGTAAGTGTCACAGTGCAGGTGTACTAGGTAAGTGTCACAGTGCAGGTGTACAAGGTAAATGTCACAGTGCAGGTGTACTAGGTAAGTGTCACAGTGCAGGTGTACCAGGTAAGTGTCACAGTGCAGGTGTACTAGGTAAGTGTCACAGTGCAGGTGTACCAGGTAAGTGTCACAGTGCAGGTGTACCAGGTAAATGTCACAGTGCAGGTGTACCAGGTAAGTGTCACAGTGCAGGTGTACCAGGTAAATGTCACAGTGCAGGTGTACAGGTAAGTGTCACGGTGCAGGTGTACCAGGTAAATGTCACATTGCAGGTGTACCAGGTAAGTGTCACAGTGCAGGTGTACTAGGTAAGTGTCACAGTGCAGGAGTACCAGGTAAGTGTCACAGTGCAGGTGTACTAGGTAAGTGTCACAGTGCAGGAGTACCAGGTAAGTGTCACAGTGCAGGTGTACTAGGTAAGTGTCACAGTGCAGGTGTACCAGGTAAGTGTCACAGTGCAGGCGTACCAGGTAAATGTCACAGTGCAGGTGTACCAGGTAAATGTCACTGTGTCACAGTGCAGGTGTACCAGGTAAGTGTCACAGTGCAGGTGTACCAGGTAAGACCCAGATTTATTAAGCCTTGGAGAGTGATAAATCGCATGGTGATAAAGTAGCAGCCAACCATCTCCTAACTGTCATTTTTCAAACACAGCCTGTAACATTACAGCTAGGAGCTGATTGGCTGGTACTTCATCACCGTGCTATTTATCACTCTCCAAGGCTTGATAAACAGGGGTCTTAATGTCACAGTGCAGGTGTACCAGGTAAGTGTCACAGTGCAGGTGTACCAGGTAAGTGTCACAGTGCAGGTGTACCAGGTAAGTGTCACAGTGCAGGTGTACCAGCTAAATGTCACAGTGCAGGTGTACCAGGTAAGTGTCACAGTGCAGGTGTACCAGGTAAGTGTCACAGTGCAGGTGTACCAGGTAAGTGTCACAGTGCAGGTGTACCAGCTAAATGTCACAGTGCAGGTGTACCAGCTAAATGTCACTGTGCAGGTGTACCAGCTAAATGTCACTGTGCAGGTGTACCAGGTAAGTGTCACAGTGCAGGTGTACCAGGTAAGTGTCACATTGCAGGTGTACTAGGTAAGTGTCACATTGCAGGTGTACTCGGTAAGTGTCACATTGCAGGTGTACCAGGTAAGTGTCACAGTGCAGGTGTACCAGGTAAGTGTCACATTGCAGGTGTACTAGGTAAGTGTCACAGTGCAGGTGTACCAGGTAAGTGTCACAGTGCAGGTGTACCAGGTAAATGTCACAGTGCAGGTGTACCAGCTAAATGTCACAGTGCAGGTTTACCAGGTAAATGTCACAGTGCAGGTGTACCAGGTAAGTGTCACAGTGCAGGTGTACCAGGTAAATGTCACTGTGCAGGTGTACCAGGTAAGTGTCACAGTGCAGGTGTACCAGGTAAGTGTCACATTGCAGGTGTACTAGGTAAGTGTCACATTGCAGGTGTACCAGGTAAGTGTCACAGTGCAGGTGTACCAGGTAAGTGTCACAGTGCAGGTGTACCAGGTAAATGTCACAGTGCAGGTGTACCAGGTAAGTGTCACAGTGCAGGTGTATCAGGTAAATGTCACAGTGCAGGTGTACCAGGTAAGTGTCACAGTGCAGGTGTACCAGGTAAGTGTCACAGTGCAGGTGTACCAGGTAAGACCCAGATTTATCAAGCCTTAGAGAGTGATAAATCGCATGGTGATAAAGTAGCAGCCAATCATCTCCTAACTGTCATTTTTCAAACACAGCCTGTAACATTACAGCTAGGAGCTGATTGGCTGGTACTTCATCACCGTGCTATTTATCACTCTCCAAGGCTTGATAAACAGGGGTCTTAAGTCACAGTGCAGGTGTACCAGGTAAGTGTCACAGTGCAGGTGTACCAGGTAAGTGTCACAGTGCAGGTGTTCCTGGTAAGTGTCACAGTGCAGGTGTACCAGGTAAATGTCACAGTGCAGGTGTACCAGGTAAATGTCACAGTGCAGGCATATCAGATAAGTGTCACTGTGCAGGTGTTCCAGGTAAGTTTCACAGTGCAGGTGTACTAGGTTAGTGTCATAGTGCAGGTGTTCCAGGTAAGTGTCACAGTGCAGGTGTTCCTGGTAAGTGTCACAGTGCAGGTGTTCCTGGTAAGTGTCACAGTGCAGGTGTTCCTGGTAAGTGTCACAGTGCAGGTGTTCCTGGTAAGTGTCACTGTGCAGGTGTTCCTGGTAAGTGTCACAGTGCAGGTGTGCCAGGTAAATGTCACAGTGCAGGCAAATCAGATAAGTGTCACTGTACAGGTGTTCCAGGTAAGTGTCACAGTGAAGATGTACCAGGTAAGTGTCATAGTGCAGGTGTTCATGGTAAGTGTCACAGTGCAGGTGTACCAGGTAAGTGTCACGTTGCAGGTGTGCCAAGTAAATGTCACGGTGCAGGTGTACCAGGTATGTGTCACAGTGCAGGTGTACCAGGTAAGTGTCACATGCAGGGCTACCAGGTAAGTGTCAGAGTGCAGGTGTTCCTGGTAAGTGTCAGAGTGCAGGTGTTCCTGGTAAGTGTCACAGTGCAGGTGTACCAGGTAAGTGTCACAGTGAAGGTGTACCAGGTAAGTGTCACAGTGCAGGTGTTCCTGGTAAGTGTCACAGTGCAGGTGTACCAGGTAAGTGTCACAGTGCAGGTGTACCAGGTAAGTGTCACAGTGCTGGTGTACCAGGTAAGTGTCACAGTGCAGGTGTACAGGTAAGTGTCACAGTGCAGGTGTACCAGGTAAGTGTCACAGTGCAGGTGTACCAGGTAAGTGTCACAGTGCTGGTGTACCAGGTAAGTGTCACGGTGCAGGTGTTCATGGTAAGTGACACGGTGCAGGTGTGCCTGGTAAGTGTCACAGTGCAGGTGTACCAGGTAAGTGTCACAGTGCTGGTGTACCAGGTAAGTGTCACGGTGCAGGTGTTCATGGTAAGTGACACGGTGCAGGTGTGCCTGGTAAGTGTCAGAGTGCAGGTGTTCCTGGTAAGTGTCACAGTGCAGGTGTACCAGGTAAGTGTCACAGTGCTGGTGTACCAGGTAAGTGTCACGGTGCAGGTGTTCATGGTAAGTGACACGGTGCAGGTGTGCCTGGTAAGTGTCACAGTGCAGGTGTACCAGGTAAGTGTCACAGTGCTGGTGTACCAGGTAAGTGTCACGGTGCAGGTGTTCATGGTAAGTGTCACGGTGCAGGTGTTCATGGTAAGTGTCACGGTGCACGTGTTCATGGTAAGTGTCACATGCAGGTGTACCAGTGAAGTGTCACTGTGCTGGCTCCCCATCCGACGAGGAAGAACAGACAGGCACAGACCCCCACACATTACTAAACATTGTTTCACTGTCATTTAAATGTGTGAAATGAGGTTCAATTGCATAAAACTTGTCCGCAGCCTATGTTACCCCCCCCCTTCCCCCCCTCTCCCGCATAGTGCTAGGTGCCCGTTTACTGACAGCCGTCTCCACATGGCCGATACTGTATCACTCTTTTTAGACATGGATTGTACCCATGAAGGAGTCCCATAAAAAGATTAATGGATCAATTACCACTCCAGCGTTACTAATGTGACCTTCGCTGCGCGCCAACGCAACAATCCTGGATTCGGTTTCAGAGAAATGATTTAGTGCACCGTTATCGAAGTCTCAGGGCTCATGTGGATTATCCTGGGGCAACAGATGAAATATCCATCATACACGGAGGAGAATGGGGGGGTACTATGTCCAGCGAGATACGTATATGGCGGCTCTCAGGATATCATCGTATTACGCACAGGTTTCTCCCCCTGTGAATAGAAAGAAATGGTGATAACGCATTGTTACAGCAGTTCTGACACAAGACACACAACAGGCGGCAAAGCCTATACACAGAAACACTGTACAGAAAAGTATCAGTGGGACAACGAAGCTGCACATAAGTGTAACGGCCGCTCTATACTTCCTGCCCAAGCGCTGCAGCTCCTGTACGTTCTACCACAGGTGGTGGCACTGTACAAGTAATCAGAGCCGGCTCTAATATGATGCCCTAGGCAAGATTTGGTTGGTGCCCCCTAGCTCCGCCGCTAGTTCTGCAGGAGATGCCTGGCATGAGTCAGCTGGCAGCTGTGCTAACGTCAAGCGCCTTTTGTTTATGAAAATGCATCTTATTTGCATTACTATGTGGCTAGGATGCACAAGCAGCTTCTGCTGATTAAAATGATATGCGGCATGCCTATATTCTGTGTGCGACTGCATCTGCATATGAAATGTTACATTACAGTGATTTCCAGGAATACACTGCAACGTAGCATTTTGTATGCAGATACAGCCGCAGTCATACACAGAATATAGGCATGCCGCATAGCATATTAATCATCAGAAGCTGCTGGCGCCCCTAAGCATACCAAATGCCCTAGGCATTTGCCTAGTTTGCATATGCCTAAGGCCGGCTCTGCAAGTAATGATAGCTGATATTGTGTCAGTATCGGCCAGGGGCAAAGGATCCCATCGCCCAACTGATAAATTTAGCTGGGGACGCAATTCCTCCAGAGGCCCACTAGCTGGTCTGAGTCTGTACAGTGCCGCATATCCCCACATTGTCCGGTTATGGAGGCACGGTTAGAAAGTTTGGACTTACAGGTACAATTACTGAGTGTGACAGAATGAGACTTCAAGAGCTTGAGGGTTCCACCTATAGCACCGCCAACTATCTGAGATTTCTATTAAAGTGACGCTATCCTGCAATTGATTTCTCACGTATTGCATCTCCACTGTGCAATTCATTAAAAGTGTGGTCTGGAGAGCGTCCTTGGGGCTAATTCAGACCTGACCTGATCGGTGCATGCCAGGCAGCTGACGGCTGTCTTAGCCCTGCGATTGCCTCTGCCTGATTGACAGGCCGAGGCGGTTGCTGGGCGGGCCGGCGGCGTTTGGCCGCCATTTAGGGGGTACGGTCCGGCAATGCAGACACGCCCGGACCGTTGGGGGGGGGGGGGGGACGCAGCAGCTGCGTGACATCACACGCAGCTGCTGCAACCCAGGCAGCAAAGAGTAGCTCCCGGCCAGCGCGGGAGCTACTCCTGCAGTACAAAAGCATCGCCGCTGTGCAATGCTTTTGTACTTGTGCGGGGAGGGAGGGGGAGGGGAAATCAGGCCTGACATGCGGGAGCAGACTAGCCCTGTGCTGGGCGTCCCCCCCACATGTCTGAAGAATGAGCATAGATGTGCTAAATTTAGCACATCTACGAACAGGTCTGAATTAGGCCCCATGACTGCTCTAACATCATTTTTGGCGTAGTTGGCGGAATTTACCATGTGCCTGGAGGCCTCCTAAATATGAACACTGCTTCCTCTCAGTAGCTTTCCAATGCCCACCATGCACAGTGAGTAATGCTATTGCTTTCTGTACATAAAAGAGGCAGACAGCCCATATTGGAAAACTCCAGGAGGAAGTATATGGTGGTTTTACCTCAGTGGCTCTACTGCAAACTGTTTACCTGTGCCTGGCAAGTAGGTGATGTAAATTCTGATTTATTTCTAATATTTAAAATACCAGCGTTAATATATGCTGCGGACGCAAGGCGCGTCTTATTACCGTATACGATAAAAGTGCGCTGTACGTCGCAAACACTACATCCCTTAAGGGAAAACAAGCACTCGCATACATTGTATTACTGAGGTCCAACACTCAGAGATGTATATATTTGATATTAAAAGGGTATGCATACACTATAACACATGTACAGTATATCTATGGCTACAGAGTTACAATTACACAAGAAGCAGTTGTTACATTAAGGATCAATTACAGCCAGCATACTTCACCCTGTCCCTCAATGCACAGTCCGCTCCATCTTTTAGAATCTGCACCAACAGCAACAAAAAACAGAACTTCTTGGGTGAGGGGAAATACCTATATACTGAGTATTGGGGGAAGTACATGTCTGGGACTGAGTCTTCTGTTATTGGTCCAGGGGAGGGAGAGCTCTCATTCATGATGTGTCATTGGTCAGTTCATATGCAAGCAACGTCCAGCCTTGAAGATGCCATCATAGGGATTAGCCATACTGTCTTTCAGGAAGTTCTCTGTTCACTTTTGAATTGTGGCTTCATATTCATACATTCAATCATAACTAATCGTTGCAATGTGCTACAATCTTCCCACAGCTATCAAATTAACACACTCATTCCCCTGATTATTTTGACATCAACCATGACATGTTTATCTTGTTCCGTTCCAATAATATATATATATATCTGATGTTAAACTCAATTAATTAAATACATTATAATGTCTGGTGCTTGACATGTTTAATTTATGTGTTGTATGATATGTGTTGAATGTATCTTTGTGGCTTATCTGTGTGAATGCGTATGCTACCATATATCGCTGTGCACGCTGCGTGTATGCTCACACACAGCAACCCATCTGTTTGGAGTTTGTATGTGGTATGTATGTAATATTTTTTACTTCGACAGTGAGTAGGTGGGGTTGGCACAAGCCCTTGTCCACCAACATGCAGGCAGGATGTAACCCAGTGACCTACCAAATGGTATGTAATTTATTCCCATGAAAAGATCACCTGGATCCCCCTATATCTCACCTGTGTGTGCATCATGTGACTGGCCTCATCTAGTCATACCTGTGTCCAGGCGTGATCCACAGCTGCCCGCCTGCATCACACCTGCCTGTGTGCACTTGCATGACCCCGAGTTGGCAGCTTCAGCCGTCTGGTTGACCTCAAGGCATCATCAGGTGGGTTTCACGGAGGGCACACTACACACCACATGTCTGCAAAAAGGGTTGCACACTCATGTAAAACACACAGTACAATGGGGGGTCATTCCGAGTTGTTCGCTCGTTGCTGATTTTCGAAACGGAACGATTAATGCAAAAATGCGCATGGTTCGCAGTGCGCATGCGCTAAGTAATTTAGCACAAAACTTAGTAGATTTACTCACGTCCGAACGAAGAATTTTCATCGTTGAAGTGATCGGAGTGTGATTGACAGGAAGTGGGTGTTTCTGGGCGGAAACTGAGCGTTTTCTGGGAGTGTGCGGAAAAATGCAGGCGTGCCAGGATAAAACGCGGGAGTGTCTGGAGAAACGGGGGAGTGGCTGGCCGAACGCAGGGCGTGTTTGTGACGTCAAAGCAGGAACGAAACGGGCTGAGCTGATCGCAGTGTAGGAGTAAGTCTCGAGCTACTCAGAAAATGCTAAGAATTATTTATTCGCAATTCTGCTACTTTTTCGTTCGCAATTCTGCTAAGCGAAGATACACTCCCAGAGGGCGGCGGCCTAGCGTGTGCAATGCTGCTAAAAGCAGCTAGCGAGCGAACAACTCGGAATGACCCCCAATGTGTATAACCACTTTGCCATAAAGTAGTTTTATGCTACAAACATCTGTGCAATTGGGAGAACGGTTTGAATATGTGCTGCCATCTGCTGGTCACTATTAATATTGCAGCAGCTGTAAAGATGAAAATGTATTTTGTTTATTATCAATTTCTTATATAGCGCAGCATATTCTTATGCACTTTATAATCCATTTCAGGTTTATGTGAAAGCATGAAATCAGATAGCGGCAAATACTGTCCGACAGGTCCAAGATTTCTGCCACAGGTCTGCAGCTCATTGCTCCTCTGTCTCTTTTTGCCCCTTCTCTCTGCAAGTTCTCTTCGTCTCCTTCACTATAGTGTCTCTTTCTACCATCTGACAATGGGGGTAATTCCAAGTTGATCGCAGCAGAATTTTTTTTAGCAGTTGGGCAAAACCGTGTGCACTGCAGGGGGGCAGATATAACATTTGCAGAGAGAGTTAGATTTGGGTGGGTTATTTTGTTTCTGTGCAGGGTAAATACTGGCTGCTTTACTTTTACACTGCAATTTAGATTGCAGATTTAACTAACCACACCCAAATCTAACTCTCTCTGCACATGTTATATCTGCCTCCCCTGCAGTGCACATGGGGGGTGATTCCGAGTTGTTCGCTCGCTAGCTGCTTTGAGCAGCATTGCACACGCTAAGCCGCCGCCTACTGGGAGTGTATCTTAGCTTAGCAGAATTGCGAACGAAAGCTTCGCTAATTTTCTCGTAACGATTACCCCGCAGTTTCTGAGTAGCTCCAGACTTACTCAGCCATTGCGACCAGCTCAGTCCTTTTTGTTCCTGGTTTGACTTCACAAACACACCCAGCGTTCGCCCAGCCACTCCCCTGTTTATCCAGCCACTCCCATGTTTTGGAACTCGAACGCCTGCGTTTTTCCGCACACTCCCATAAAACTTCCAGTTTCCGCCCAGAAACACCCACTTCCTGTCAATCACACTCCGATCAGCACAGCGATGAAAAAGCTTTGTAATGCCGTGAGTAAAATACCTAACTTTTGTGTAAAATAACTAAGCGCACGCGCTCTGCGAACATTGCGCATGCGCAGTTAGCGGATAATCGCAGTATAGCGAAAATCGGCAACGAGCGAATAACTCGGAATCACCCCCCATGGTTTTGCCCAACTGCTAACAAAATTCCTGCTGCGATCAACTTGGAATTACCCCCAATATGCAGTAGGGATGCAGTCAGTTTGCTGACACTGAATGTTGACAGTCAACATGCTGACACACCGTTTTAGGGTTAAAAAAAAACACGCAAAAAGTTGATGATAGATATTTTTTAGGTCATTAGAATTTATTGCCGAGCCCCCATCTCTGCACAGACCACATAACCTGGAATATTCACAACTTTGGAACTCTTACAACAGAATTCTTCCCCTTGTTTTTGACATATTCCATCCCTTGTATGTAACACAGCAGCAGCACCAGGCACCACACAGACCCCTGCCCGTCTCATTATAGATATAGGGAATTCCCCCCCGGGTGCCAGGGATTGACAGCAATGGAGCTGGAAGAAAAGCTGCTAGAAGTGAAGTGTTTATGTCACTTGCAGAGTCTCCTGGCCGGGGACCAGCGGCTGAGAAGTGGGACATATTGCCCTGAATCCTCCGCACCTCGGCCTGTTAATGTGCAGTGTGTGCCTTGGCAGGCGCAGCAGAGGATGTGCAGACAGCTGGTGGGGAGCGGATGGGCAGTGCTAGGTAGACGTTAGACCATGGAGACTGAGGAAGTGTGTGCAACCATCCGCCCTTCACCTGGAACACCATCTGTGAGACTGGCAGCAGCCTGTGGGGGCACAGCACAGAACGCAGACTGTAACTCTGCCCCCGGACTGATGTAACATGTGCAGAGAGAGTTAGATTTGGGTGGGGTGTGTTCAAACTGAAATCTGAATTGCAGTGTAGAAATAAAGCAGCCAGTATTTACCCTGCACAGAAACAATATAACCCACCCAAATCTAACTCTCTCTGCACATGTTACATCTGCCCCACCTGCACCGCACATGGTTTTGCCCATTATTATGCTTTTTTTGGTTTGGTAACAACTCTGAATACCCCCCCTGGTCCTTACACAGACTGGGTCTCCCTTATCCAAATACAGATGTTTTTCAGCATGACTGACACAGTGACACCTCCGCCCTCTGACGGTGCAATGTACTCACACTGTGCTTCATGCACACAATTATTAAAAAATAATATATAAAATGACCATCACGTTGTGTGTAGTTACAAGGTGTATATAACACATAAGATGAATTCTGTGGTTACACTTGGGGGGTCATTCCGAGTTGTTCGCTCGCAAGCTGCTTTTAGCAGCTTTGCACACGCTAAGCCGCCGCCTACTGGGAGTGAATCTTAGCTTATCAAAATTGCGAACGAAAGATTAGCAGAATTGCGAATAGACACTTCTTAGCAGTTTCTGAGTAGCTCCACACTTACTCGGCATCTGCGATCAGTTCAGTGCTTGTCGTTCCTGGTTTGACGTCACAAACACACCCAGCGTTCGCCGAGACACTCCTACGTTTCTCCAGCCACTCCCGCGTTTTTCCCAGAAACGGTAGCGTTTTTTCGCACACACCCATAAAACGGCCAGTTTCCGCCCAGAAACACCCACTTCCTGTCAATCACATTACGATCACCAGAACGAAGAAAAAACCTCGTAATGCCGTGAGTAAAATACCTAACTGCATAGCAAATTTACTTGGCGCAGTCGCACTGCGGCCATTGCGCATGCGCATTAGCGACTAATCGCTCCGTTGCGAGAAAAAAATACAGAGCGAACAACTCGGAATGACCCCCTTGGGTCCCATCCCCGAGATCTCTCATTATGGGATGCAAATATCCCAAACTACAGAAACACCCGAAATCCAAAATACTTCTGGTCCCAAGCATTGCTTTGCGCTCACCTCCTTCTCAGACCTGGACGCCCCCCTGAGGAATGCCAGTCTGCACTTAGCTTTCCAGGTCTGTGGATACAACTAGACAGATGAATGGCATATTCCTTTACCCACTGGATAGTGAGACTACGGTAAAATCATTGCTCCAGATTGCACCGCGACCCTGTGTTTCTGAACGAAAAAGTTTTTATTTTAGTGTTTTTCCTGAAGTGCATCTGACCCTCCGCGCCCCCTCCGGATCTGATAGCTGGTCATGAGATAAAACGCCTTTTTTATTTTTTACGCTTGCACCAGTTTTCGTAAACGCTGCGTAATTTGATCATGAAACGCACATTGCACTGGAATGAACCTTTACGCTGAGTAAGCCCAGATTGGAGCCTTTCTTGCAATCATCCCCCTGGCCTGCAATAAATAGACGCATCACCTAAGGAGATATGGGTGTCTGGTATGTGACAAACAAGTCTCTCCCCAGGGATTGGAGGCAGCTCCGTGTCACACAGGGACACCTCAAATGCTGACTACAGTGGCATCTGGGCCTGAAACCGGAGCCGTGATAGCGGGACCCAGCCGGAGAAATGATATGGAATAAAATAGTGTACATGTCGATCCCACACACTCAGCCATTGTTGTGCAGGGTCAGGTTTCCTGCATCCAAGCTGCCTGACCCTCACTCATCAACACATGGCTCATGGAATCTTCCACAGGACCCCGGTGCCAGCAGAAAATGAGGAACATGCCGCTCGTCTTTCTGCTGATGTCATAACCTTCTGATGGATGTCTCTTTCCCCTTCATACTCGCTCCCAGATGAAAGCTCCATCTGCCTCACACTGGCCAAGAGGAGATAAGTCATGGCCAGCATATGGTGCCATGCCTCCCCCCCACCTCATACTGGCCAAGAGGAGATAAGTCATGGCCAGCATATGGTGCCATGCCTCCCCCCCACCTCATACTGGCCAAGAGGAGATAAGTCATGGCCAGCATATGGTGCCATGCCTCCCCCCCACCTCATACTGGCCAAGAGGAGATAAGTCATGGCCAGCATATGGTGCCATGCCTCCCCCCCACCTCATACTGGCCAAGAGGAGATAAGTCATGGCCAGCATATGGTGCCATGCCTCCCCCCCACCTCATACTGGCCAAGAGGAGATAAGTCATGGCCAGCATATGGTGCCATCCCCCCCACCTCATACTGGCCAGGAGGAGATAAGTCATGGCCAGCATATGGTGCCATGCCTCCCCCCGCCTCATACTGGCCAGGAGGAGATAAGTCATGGCCAGCATATGGTGCCATCCCCCCCACCTCATACTGGCCAGGAGGAGATAAGTCATGGCCAGCATATGGTGCCATCCCCCCCACCTCATACTGGCCAAGAGGAGATAAGTCATGGCCAGCATATGGTGCCATCCCCCCCGCCTCATACTGGCCAAGAGGAGATAAGTCGTGGCCATCATATGGTGCCATGCCTCCCCCCCACCTCATACTGGCCAAGAGGAGATAAGTCATGGCCAGCATATGGTGCCATCCCCCCCACCTCATACTGGCCAGGAGGAGATAAGTCATGGCCAGCATATGGTGCCATGCCTCCCCCCGCCTCATACTGGCCAGGAGGAGATAAGTCATGGCCAGCATATGGTGCCATCCCCCCCACCTCATACTGGCCAGGAGGAGATAAGTCATGGCCAGCATATGGTGCCATGCCTCCCCACCTCATACTGGCCAGGAGGAGATAAGTCATGGCCAGCATATGGTGCCATCCCCCCCACCTCATACTGGCCAAGAGGAGATAAGTCATGGCCAGCATATGGTGCCATCCCCCCCACCTCATACTGGCCAGGAGGAGATAAGTCATGGCCAGCATATGGTGCCATGCCTCCCCCCCACCTCATACTGGCCAGGAGGAGATAAGTCATGGCCAGCATATGGTGCCATGCCTCCCCCCCACCTCATACTGGCCAAGAGGAGATAAGTCATAGCCAGCATATGATGCCATGCCTCCCCCCCACCTCATACTGGCCAGGAGGAGATAAGTCATGGCCAGCATATGGTGCCATGCCTCTCCCCCACCTCATACTGGCCAAGAGGAGATAAGTCGTGGCCAGTATATGGTGCCATCCCCCCCACCCTCATCACCAGCCCTCACCCCCAGTTTAGGGAATAGGGTCAATGATCTATCACTCTAGGTAGGGACACCCAGCTCCCAATAGCATTCTGTGCAGAGGAATGGCACATAGTGATAATATAATACACTGGAAGCTCCATTATAATATCTCAACCATTGGCGACTGTTACTGGTGATGGCACATGTACTGCGCTCGTACAGTCTATTCATGAGTGCACATCACACAGCCACACCCACCTCCGTGACATCACTGCTTTTACGCCTCATTTTGAAATGTAATGTATGTTCTGCTGTTACGCAGTTTTGTGCCAGTGACTGAGACAAAATGGGCCTCATTGGGCAATGAGCAAATCTCTCTGACAGGATGCACTACCAGTCAGGTGTAAGGGATCGCCCTGGCCGTGGAGCTGCACTGATATGCTCAGTTGCGTTAGTGTCACCCGAAGAAAATGACAGCACAATTTCCATGATGCACCACACTTCAAAATCAATAGGCCCCTTAAGGAGTTGTACTTTCACCTATGTACCAATCCTCACATGCCCAGCACTTTTGTGGTATTTAGCGTCTCAGATCCTGTTCCTCTCTGGGTAGAACTCTTTGTCTGGGGGCTCCTGGATGCTTTGTTCCTCTATGGGTGGAGCTCTTTGTCTGGGGGCTCCTGGATGCTGTACTCCTCTCTGGGTAGAACTCTTTGTCTGGGGGCTCCTGGATGCTGTACTCCTCTCTGGGTAGAACTCTTTGTCTGGGGGCTCCTGGATGCTTTGTTCCTCTATGGGTGGAGCTCTTTGTCTGGGGGCTCCTGGATGCTTTGTTCCTCTATGGGTGGAGCTCTTTGTCTGGGGGCTCCTGGATGCTGTACTCCTCTCTGGGTAGAACTCTTTGTCTGGGGGCTCCTGGATGCTTTGTTCCTCTATGGGTGGAACTCTTTGTTGTCTGGGGTCCCCTGGATGCTGTGTTCCTCTATGGGTGGAGCTCTTTGTCTGGGGGCTCCTGGATGCTTTGTTCCTCTATGGGTGGAGCTCTTTGTCTGGGGGCTCCTGGATGCTGTACTCCTCTCTGGGTAGAACCCTTTGTCTGGGGGCTCCTGGATGCTTTGTTCCTCTATGGGTGGAACTCTTTGTTGTCTGGGGTCCCCTGGAAGCTGTGGTCCTCTGTGGGTAGAACTCTTTGTCTGGGGACTCCTGGATGCTGTGTTCCTCTCTGGGTAGAACTCTTTGTTGTCTGGGGTCCCCTGGAAGCTGTGGTCCTCTGTGGGTAGAACTCTTTGTCTGGGGGCTCCTGGATGCTTTGTTCCTCTATGGGTGGTACTCTTTGTTGTCTGGGGTCCCCTGGAAGCTGTGGTCCTCTGTGGGTAGAACTCTTTGTCTGGGGGCTCCTGGATGCTGTGTTCCTCTATGGGCAGAGCTTTTTGTCTGGGGTCCCCTGGAAGCTGTGTTCCTCTATGGGTAGAACTCTTTGTCTGGGGCCCCCTGGACGCTGTGTTCCTCTATGGGTGGAGCTCCTTATCTGGCGGCTCCTGGATGCTGTGTTCCTCTATAGGTGGAGCTCTTTGTCTGGAGGCTCCTGGATGCTGTGTTCCTCTATGGGTAGAACTCTTTGTCTGGGGCCCCTGGATGTTGTATTCCTCTACGAGTTGAGCTTTTTGTCTGTGGGGCCCCTGGATGCTGTACTGCTCTATGGGTTGAACTCTTTGGGTGCTCCTGGATGCTGTGTCCATCTATGGGTGGAGCTCCTTGTCTGGGGGCTCCTGGATGCTGTGTTCCTCTATGGGTAGAGCTGTTTGTCTGGGGGCTCCTGGATGCTGTGTTCCTCTATAGGTGTAGCTCTTTGTCTGGGAGCTCCTGGATGCTGTGTTCCTCTATGGGCAGAGCTGTTTGTCTGGGGGCTCCTGGATGCTGTGTTCCTCTATAGGTGTAGCTCTTTGTCTGGGAGCTCCTGGATGCTGTGTTCCTCTATGGGCATAGCTGTTTGTCTGGGGGCTTCTGGATGCTGTGTTCCTCAATGGGCAAAGCTGTTTGTCTCAGTGCTCCTGGATGCTGTGTTTCTCTATGGGTGGAACTCTTTGGGGACTCCTGGATGCGGTGTTCCTCTATGGGTGGAGCTCTTTATCTGAGGGCCCTTTGATGCTGTGTTCCTCTATGGATGGTACTTTGTCTGGAGGCTCCTTTATCCTGTGTTCCTCTATGGGCAAAGCTGTTTGTCTCAGTGCTCCTGGATCTTATGTTTCTATATCGGTGGAGCTCTTTGGCTGGGGGATCCTGGATGCTGTGTTCCTCTATAGGTGGAGCTCTTTGTCTGGCTGCTCCTGGATGCTCTGTTGCTCTATGGACAGAGTTGTTTGTCTCTGGGCTCCTGGATGCTGTGCTCATCTATGGGTGGAGCTGTTTGTCTGGGGTCTCCTGGATCTTGTGTTCCTCTATGGGTGGAGCTATTTGTCTGGGTGCTCCTGGATGCTGTGTTCCTCTATAGGTGGAGCTCTTTGTCTGGGGGCTCCTGGATGCTGTGTTCCTCTATGTGCGGAGCTGTTTGTCTGGGAGCTCCTGGATGCTTTATTCCTCTATGGGTGAAGCTCCTTGTCTGGGGGCTCCTGGATGCTGTGTTCCTCTATGGGTGCAGCTCTTTGTATGGGTGCTCCTGGATGCAGTGATCCTGTAGGGGTGGAACTCTTTGTCTGGGAGCTCCTGGATCTTGTGTTCCTCTATGGGTGGAGCTCCTTGCCTGGGGTGGTCCTGGATGCTGTGTTCCTCTATAGGTGGAGCTCTTTGTCTGGGGGCTCCTGGATGCTGTGTTCCTCTATGTGCAGAGCTGTTTGTCTGGGGCTCCTGGATGCTTTGTTCCTCTATGGGTGGAGCTCCTTGTCTGGGGGCTCCTGGATCTTGTGTTCCTCTATGGGTGGAGCTCTTTGTGTGGGTGCTCCTGGATGCTGTTATCCTCCATGGGTGGAATTCTTTGTATGGGAACTCCTGGATGCTGTGTTCCTTTATGGTTGGAACGCTTTGTCTGGGGACTCCTGGATGCTGTGTTCCTCTATGGCTGGAACTGTTGGTCTGGGGACTCCTGGATGCTGTGTTCCTCTATGGCTGGAACTGTTGGTCTGGGGACTCCTGGATGCTGTGTTCCTCTATGGGTGGAACACTTTGTCTGGGGGCCCTTGGACTCCGTGTTTCTCTATGGGTGAGCTCTTTGTCTGGGGTCTCCTGGATCTTGTGTTCCTCTATGGGCAGAGCTGTGTGTCTGGGGGCTCCTGGATGCTGTGGTCCTCTAGGGGTGGAGCCCTTTGTCTGGGAACCCCAGGAACCTGTGCTTCTCTGAGTACTATTTGAATAACAATATGACCAGCACATTGCTTATGTAAAATAATATTTATTCCTAAACAGAAATCAGCAGGGGATTACTATGGAAATCCCACAATAAACTGATATTTTTGGCATGCTAATCCACCGCTTTATATCCCCCCCGAAGGGGATGCATGAAAACAGCTTTGGGACATAACCTCAGAACTGACAGTCCCTGATTTATTTATAGAGACAGAGAGAATGCACTGTATATAGTGACGGCACAGTTTCTGCAGTTTCCCCGGTGTAACCATGTGCAATGCCAGAGGATGCAACTGCCTACAACAGAGCAGAAATCCCTGAATGTCCCCAAATGTGTTGGTTACAGCTGTAAGTGCTACGTGCCCCGTATTTTCCCTTAGTAAGGAACATTCAGTGACAATTATAACCTGCAGCAGCAACCTGCATCTAGTATCATGGGCGTGTCTCCAGGTTTATAAAGCACATGGTCAATTCCTGTTTATTTACCTACTCAAGGGACCATATACATTACAGGCCAGTCCCAGGTTAGTGGAAGTCCCACACTGTCACTTGGCAGGGTTACTAATACATAGAATATGTTTCAGCCTATACGCTGCGAATGACGGCATGACAAAATGGAAGGCTGGGAAAATGGAGCAGGCGGCCATCTTGTGTGCTGAGAAAACGTATAAGAAAGAAGCGTATGCATTACTATTCAGCTTGACATGGATGAGTTATTGGCTCAGCTGACAAAATGGCTCTCTATGCAGACACCGCATGCTCCCTAATAGCATCAGACACAATGGGGTTCAGAATTCCATGATGGATGGATCTCTGCGTACACCCATCTATTCATAAGCCGCAATTCTGCCTACATGCATGGTGCAAGGTCCAATCTACAAACAGAGTATCTCTGAATGTATGTCCCGCCAGCAGAAGCTCATGCCCTGGCTCTAGGCTCTGTCAGTAGCAGCTCATGCCCTGGATCTAGGCTCTGTCAGCAGCAGCTCATGCCCTGGCTCTAGGCTCTGCCAGCAGAAGCTCATGCCCTGGCTCTAGGCTCTGCCAGCAGAAGCTCATGCCCTGGCTCTAGGCTCTGTCAGTAGCAGCTCATGCCCTGGCTCTAGGCTCTGTCAGCAGCAACTCATGCCCTGGATCTAGGCTCTGTCAGCAGCAGCTCATGCCCTGGCTCTGGGCTCTGTCAGCAGCAACTCATGCCCTGGATCTAGGCTCTGTCAGCAGCAGCTCATGCCCTGGATCTAGGCTCTGTCAGCAGCAGTTCATGCCCTGGCTCTAGGCTCTGTCAGCAGCAACTCATGCCCTGGATCTAGGCTCTGTCAGTAGCAGCTCATGCCCTGGATCTAGGCTCTGCCACCAGCAGCTCATGCCCTGGCTCTAGGCTCTGTCAGCAGCAACTCATGCCCTGGATCTAGGCTCTGTCAGCAGCAGCTCATGCCATGGCTCTAGGCTCTGTCAGCAGCAACTCATGCCCTGGCTCTGGGCTCTGTCAGCAGCAGCTCATGCCCTGGCTCTAGGCTCTGTCACCAGCAGCTCATGCCCTGGATCTAGGCCAGGCTTTTTCAACCAGTGTGCCGTGGCACACTAGTGTGCCGCGACCAGTTGCAAGGTGTGCCGCGGAGCCAGAGCAGCTTCCTGCACCTCCAGAGTGAACTGTTGGCCCAGGCTCTTCTTAGAGGATCATTCATGCTCCGGCTGTGACCTGTGCCTTGATGACGCGGCGGTGTGATATCATAGGTCACGGCCGCCGCGTCTACCACCCAGCCAGCTCACCCACCTGCACACACATCTTCCAGTTCTCGCCTGCATCCACAGCTTTCCTTGCCCACCCACAACCACACCTGCCCAACCGCCCGCTGCTCAGTATTCGCAGCACTCCACTATGAACAACACCCGCTACTGAGAGACAGGGAGGAGGACAGCTGACCGGTAGGGGCTAATGTTTGTTATGTAATTTCTCCTGTGGGCAACAATAGGATTTATGTGGGGAGAATAAGGATTTATGGATTTATGGGGGGAAAAATGTGATTGTTTTTTCTGTGTAGGCCAATGTATGTGTGGATTTTTTATTACTGTGAGGGCCAGTGAGTGTGTTTTTGTTTTTTTTTCTGTGGGGAACTGATGGTGTGCCTTGGCAATTTAAAAATATTGTTTGGTGTGCCGCGAGTAAAAATAGGTTGACAATCACTGATCTAGGCTCTGTCAGCAGCAGCTCATGCCCTGGATCTAGGCTCTGTCAGCAGCAACTCATGCCCTGGATCTAGTCTCTGTCACCAGCAGCTCATGCCCTGGATCTAGTCTCTGCCACCAGCAGCTCATGCCCTGCCTCTGGGCACTGTCAGCAGAAGCTCATGCCCTGGCTCTAGGCTCTGTCAGCAGCAACTCATGTCCCGGCTCTAGACTCTGTCACCAGCAGCTCATGCCCTGGATCTAGGCTCTGCCACCAGAAGCTCATGCCCTGGATCCAGCCTCTGTCACCAGCAGCTCATGCCCTGGCTCTAGTCTCTGTTAGCAGCAGCTCATGCCCTGGATCTAGTCTCTGCCACCAGCAGCTCATGCCCTGCCTCTGGGCACTGTCAACAGCAGCTCATGCCCTGGCTCTAGGCTCTGTCAGCAGCAACTCATGTCCCGGCTCTAGACTCTGTCACCAGCAGCTCATGCCCTGGATCTAGGCTCTGCCACCAGAAGCTCATGCCCTGGATCCAGCCTCTGTCACCAGCAGCTCATGCCCTGGCTCTAGGCTCTGTCAGCAGCAACTCATGCCCTGGATCTAGTCTCTGCCACCAGCAGCTCATGCCCTGCCTCTGGGCACTGTCAGCAGCAGCTCATGCCCTGGCTCTAGGCTCTGTCAGCAGCAACTCATGTCCCGGCTCTAGACTCTGTCACCAGCAGCTCATGCCCTGGATCTAGGCTCTGCCACCAGAAGCTCATGCCCTGGATCAAGCCTCTGTCACCAGCAGCTCATGCCCTGGCTCTAGTCTCTGTTAGTAGCAGCTCATGCCCTGGCTCTAGTCTCTGTTAGCAGCAGCTCATGCCCTGGCTCTAGGCTCTGTCACAAGCAGCTCATGCCCTGGATCTAGGCTCTGTCACCAGCAGCTTATGCCCTGGATCTAGGCTCTGTCAGCAGCAACTCATGCCCTGGATCTAGGCTCTGTCAGCAGCAACTCATGCCCTGGATCTAGTCTCTGTCAGCAGCAGCTCATGCCCTGGCTCTAGGCTCTGTCAGCAGCAGCTCATGTCCCGGCTCTAGACTCTGTCACCAGCAGCTCATGCCCTGGATCTAGGCTCTGCCACCAGAAGCTCATGCCCTGGATCCAGCCTCTGTCATTAGCAGCTCATGCCCTGGCTCTAGTCTCTGTCAGCAGCAGCTCATGCCCTGGATCTAGGCTCTGTCAGCAGCAGCTCATGCCCTGGCTCTGGGCTCTGCCACCAGCAGCTCATGTCCCGGCTCTAGACTCTGTCACCAGCAGCTCATGCCCTGGATCTAGGCTCTGTCAGCAGCAACTCATGCTCTGGATCTAGGCTCTGTCAGCAGCAGCTCATGCCCTGGATCTAGGCTCTGTCAGCAGCAGCTCATGCCCTGGCTCTGGGCTCTGCCACCAGCAGCTCATGTCCCGGCTATAGACTCTGTCACCAGCAGCTCATGCCCTGGATCTAGGTTCTGTCAGTAGCAGCTCATGCCCTGGATCTAGGCTCTGTCTGCAGCAGCTCATGCCCTGGATCTAGGCTCTGTCAGCAGCAGCTCATGCCCTGGCTCTGGGCTCTGCCACCAGCAGCTCATGTCCCGGCTCTAGACTCTGTCACCAGCAGCTCATGCCCTGGATCTAGGCTCTGTCAGCAGCAACTCATGCTCTTGATCTAGGCTCTATCAGCAGCAGCTCATGCCCTGGATCTAGGCTCTGTCAGCAGCAGCTCATGCCCTGGCTCTGGGCTCTGCCACCAGCAGCTCATATCCCGGCTCTAGACTCTGTCACAAGCAGCTCATGCCCTGGATCTAGGCTCTGTGACCAGCAGTTCATGCCCTGGATCTAGGCTCTGTCACCAGCAGCTCATGCCCTGGATCTAGGCTCTGTCACCAGCAGCTCATGCCCTGGATCTAGGCTCTGTCACCAGCAGCTCATGCCCTGGCTCTAGGCTCTGTCAGCAGCAGCTCATGCCCTGGATCTAGGCTCTGTAACCAGCAGCTCATGCCCTGGATCTAGGCTCTGTCACCAGCAGCTTATGCCCTGGATATAGGCTCTGCCACCAGCAGCTCATGCCCTGGATCTAGGCTCTGTCAGCAGCAGCTCATGCCCTGGATCTAGGCTCTGTCAGCAGCAGCTCATGCCCTGGATCTAGGCTATGTCAGCAGCAGCTCATGCCCTGGATCTAGGTTCTGTCAGTAGCAGCTCATGCCCTGGATCTAGGCTCTGTCAGTAGCAGCTCATGCCCTGGATCTAGGTTCTTTCAGTAGCAGCTCATGCCCTGGATCTAGGCTCTGTCAGTAGCAGCTCATGCCCTGGATCTAGGCTCTGTCAGCAGCAGCACATGCCCTGGATCTAGGTTCTGTCAGTAGCAGCTCATGCCCTGGATCTAGGCTCTGTCAGCAGCAGCTCATGCCCTGGATCTAGGCTCTGTCAGCAGCAGCACATGCCCTGGCTCTAGGCTCTGTCAGCAGCAGCTCATGTTCCGGCTCTAGACTCTGTCACCAGCAGCTCATGCCCTGGATCCATCCTCTGTCACCAGCATCTCATAACCTGGCTCTAGGCTCTGTCAACATCAGCTCATACCCTGGCTCTAGGCTCTGTCAGCAGCGACTCATGCCCTGGCTCTGGGCTCTGTCAACATCAGCTCATGCCCTGGCTCTAGGCTCTGTCAGCAGCAACTCATGCCCTGGCTCTGGGCTCTGTCAGCAGCAGCTCATGCCCTGGCTCTGGGCTCTGTCAGCAGCAGCCCATGTCCCGGCTCTAGACTCTGTCACCAGCAGCTCATGTCCTGGATCTAGGCTCTGTCAGCAGCAGCTCATGCCCTGGATCTAGTCTCTGTCAGCAGCAGCTCATGCCCTGGCTCTAGTCTCTGTTAGCAGCAGCTCATGCCCTGGATCTAGTCTCTGTCAGCAGCAACTCATGCCCTGGATCTAGTCTCTGTCAGCAGCAGCTCATGCCCTGGCTCTAGTCTCTGTCACCAGCAGTTCATGCCCTGGCTCTAGTCTCTTAGCAGCAACTCATGCCCTGGCTCTGGGCTCTGTCAGCAGCAGCTCATGCCCTGGCTCTGGGCTCTGTCAGCAGCAGCTCATGTCCCGGCTCTAGACTCTGTCACCAGCAGCTCATGCCCTGGATCTAGGCTCTGTCAGCAGCAGGTCATGCCCTGGCTCTAGTCTCTGTCACCGGCAGCTCATGCCCTGGATCTATGCTCTGTTAGCAGCAGCTCATGCCCTGGCTCTAGGCTCTTTCAGCAGCAGCTCATGCTCCGGATCTAGGCTCTGCCACCAGCAGCTCATGCCCCGGATCTAGGCTCTGTCAGCTGGCTCTAGACTCTGTCAGCAGCTCATGCCCTGGATCTAGGCTCTGCTACCAGCAGCTCATACCCTGGATCTAGGCTCTGCCAGCAGCAACTCATGCCCTGGATCTAGTCTCTGTCAGCAGCAGCACATGCCCTGGATCTAGGCTCTGTCAGCAGCAGCACATGCCCTGGTTCTAGGCTCTGTCAAGCAGTTCATGCCCTGGATCTAGGCTCTGCCACCAGCAGCTCATACCCTGGATCTAGGCTCTGCCAGCAGCTGCTCATGCCCTGGATCTAGGCTCTGTCAGCAGCAGCACATGCCCTAGATCTAGTCTCTGTCAGCAGCAGCTCATGCCCTGGCTCTAGTCTCTGTCAGCAGCAGCTCATGCCCCGGCTCTAGGCTCTGCCAGCAGCTGCTCATGCCCTGGATCTAGTCTCTGTCAGCAGCAGCACATGCCCTGGATCTAGGCTCTGTCACCAGCAGCACATGCCCTGGATCTAGTCTCTGTCAGCAGCAGCACATGCCCTGGATCTAGGCTCTGCCACCAGCAGCACATGCCCTGGCTCTAGGCTCTGTGACCAGCAGCTCATGCCCTGGCTCTAGTCTCTGTTAGCAGCAGCTCATGCCCTGGATCTAGGCTCTGTCAGCAGCAGCTCATGCCCTGGATCTAGGCTCTGTCACCAGCAGCTCATGCCCTGGATCTAGGCTCTGTGACCAGCAGTTCATGCCCTGGATCTAGGCTCTGTCACCAGCAGCTCATGCCCTGGATCTAGGCTCTGTCAGCAGCAGCTCATGCCCTGGATCTAGGCTCTGTCACCAGCAGCTCATGCCCTGGCTCTAGGCTCTGTCAGCAGCAGCTCATGCCCTGGATCTAGGCTCTGTAACCAGCAGCTCATGCCCTGGATCTAGGCTCTGTCACCAGCAGCTTATGCCCTGGATATAGGCTCTGCCACCAGCAGCTCATGCCCTGGATCTAGGCTCTGTCAGCAGCAGCTCATGCCCTGGATCTAGGCTCTGTCACCAGCAGCTCATGCCCTGGCTCTAGGCTCTGTGACCAGCAGTTCATGCCCTGGATCTAGACTCTGCTACCAGCAGCTCATACCCTGGCTCTAGGCTCTGTCACCAGTAGCTCATGCCCCGGCTCTAGGATTTGCCACCAGCAGCTCTTGCCCTGGTTCTAGGCTCTGTCACCAGCAGCTCATGCCCTGGCTCTAGGCTCTGTGACCAGCAGTTCATGCCCTGGATCTAGACTCTGCTACCAGCAGCTCATACCCTGGCTCTAGGCTCTGTCACCAGTAGCTCATGCCCTGGATCTAGGCTCTGCCAGCAGCTGCTCATGCCCTGGATCTAGTCTCTGTCAGCAGCAGCACATGCCCTGGATCTAGGCTCTGCCACCAGCAGCACATGCCCTGGCTCTAGACTCTGTCAGCAGCAGGTCATGCCCTGGCTCTAGGCTCTGTGACCAGCAGCTCACGCCCTGGCTCTAGGCTCTGTGACCAGCAGCTCATGTCCTGGCTCTAGGCTCTGTGACCCAGCAGCTCATGCCCTGGCTCTAGGCTCTGTGACCAGCAGCTCATGCCCTGGCTCTAGGCTCTGTGACCAGCAGCTCATGCCCTGGCTCTAGGCTCTGTGACCAGTAGCTCATGCCCTGGCTCTAGGCTCTGTGACCAGCAGCTCATGCCTTGGCTCTAGGCTCTGTGACCAGCAGCTCATGCCCTGGCTCTAGGCTCTGTCAGCAGCAGCTCATGCCCTGGCTCTAGGCTCTGTGACCAGCAGCTCATGCCCTGGCTCTAGGCTCTGTGACCAGCAGCTCATGCCCTGGCTCTAGGCTCTGTCAGCAGCAGCTCATGCCCTGGCTCTAGGCTCTGTCAGCAGCAGCTCATGCCCTGGCTCTAGGCTCTGTGACCAGCAGCTCATGCCCTGGCTCAAGGCTCTGTGACCAGCAGCTCATGCCCTGGCTCTAGACTCTGTCAGCAGCAGGTCATGCCCTGGCTCTAGGCTGTGTGACCAGCAGCTCATGCCCTGGCCCTATGCTTTGCCAGCAGCAGAGCCCGTCTCCGATGGCCCGTTCCTCCTGGAGTGTTGTGGATACACAACAGACTATATTTCACAGTCAGACCCAGGTGATGACAGGGGACAATTTAGTGCCTAGGTTAGCTCTTAGGCTGACATAGTGTTGTAATTACACGCTCTGCAGAAGCTCTTACTCCCCAGATAAGGGACAAGCTCTCAGAGGCTTTTAATAGACTGCACTCCCTCTGGGGTCTCAGCAAACAGCTGATGTCTTCCCACAGTCCCGGGAAACACACTGCTCACTGCTGCCAAGCAATCAGACAGCAGCCGGGCAGCGCTGTTACCAGGAGCCGGGTACTGGTGACACCAGGAGACGGGCATCACTGACACCAGGAGCCGGGTACTGGTGACACCAGGAAATGGTCAGCACTGACACCAGGAGCCGGGTACTGGTGACACCAGCAGACGGTCAGCACTGTCACCAGGAGCCCGGTACTGATGACACCAGGAGACGGTCAGCACTGACACCAGGTGCCGGGTACTGGTGACACCAGGAGAGACGGTCAGCACTGACACCAGGAGCCGGGTACTGGTGACACCAGGAGACGGTCAGCTCTGACACCAGGAGCCGGGTACTGGTGACACCAGGAGACGGTCAGCACTGACACCAGGAGCCGGGTACTGGTGACACCAGGAGAGACGGTCAGCACTGACACCAGGAGCCGGGTACTGGTGACACCAGGAGATGGTCAGCACTGACACCAGGGGCCGGGTACTGGTGACACCAGGAGACAGGCATCACTGACACCAGGAGCCGGGTACTGGTGACACCAGGAGACGGGCATCACTGACACCAGGAGACGGGTACTGGTGACACCAGGAGAGACGGTCAGCACTGACACCAGGAGCCGGGTACTGGTGACACCAGGAGACGGTCAGCACTGACACCAGGGGCCGGGTACTGGTGACACCAGGAGAGACGGTCAGCACTGACACCAGGAGCCGGGTACTGGTGACACCAGGAGACGGTCAGCACTGACACTAGGGGCTGGGTACTGGTGACACCAGGATACGGTCAGCACTGACACCAGGAGCCGGGTACTGGTGACACCAGGAGACGGTCAGCACTGACACCAGGGGCCGGGTACTGGTGACACCAGGATATGGTCAGCACTGACACCAGGAGCCGGGTACTGGTGACACCAGGAAAGACGGTCAGCACTGACACCAGGAGCCGGGTACTGGTGACACCAGGAGACGGTCAGCACTGACACCAGGGGCCGGGTACTGGTGACACCAGGAGACGGTCAGCACGGACACCAGGAGCCGGGTACTGGTGACACCAGGATACGGTCAGCACTGACACCAGGAGCCGGGTACTGGTGACACCAGGAGACGGTCAGCACTGACACCAGGGGCCGGGTACTGGTGACACCAGGATACGGTCAGCACTGACACCAGGAGCCGGGTACTGGTGACACCAGGAGACGGTCAGCACTGACACCAGGAGCCGGGTACTGATGACACCAGGAGACGGTCAGCACTGACACCAGGTGCCGGGTACTGGTGACACCAGGAGAGACGGTCAGCACTGACACCAGGAGCCGGGTACTGGTGACACCAGGAGACGGTCAGCACTGACACCAGGGGCCGGGTACTGGTGACACCAGGAGACAGGCATCACTGACACCAGGAGCCGGGTACTGGTGACACCAGGAGACGGGCATCACTGACACCAGGAGCCGGGTACTGGTGACACCAGGAGAGACGGTCAGCACTGACACCAGGAGCCGGGTACTGGTGACACCAGGATACGGTCAGCAATGACACCAGGAGCCGGGTACTGGTGACACCAGGAGTCGGTCAGCACTGACACCAGGAGCCGGGTACTGGTGACACCAGGAGAGACGGTCAGCACTGACACCAGGAGCCGGGTACTGGTGACACCAGGAGATGGTCAGCACTGACACCAGGGGCCGGGTACTGGTGACACCAGGAGACAGGCATCACTGACACCAGGAGCCGGGTACTGGTGACACCAGGAGACGGTCAGCACTGACACCAGGAGCCGGGTACTGGTGACACCAGGAGACGGTCAGCACTGACACCAGGAGCCGGGTACTGGTGACACCAGGAGATGGTCAGCACTGACACCAGGGGCCGGGTACTGGTGACACCAGGAGACAGGCATCACTAACACATGGAGCCGGGTACTAGTGACACCAGGAGAGACGGTCAGCACTGACACCAGGAGCTGGGTACTGGTGACACCAGGAGACGGTCAGCACTGACACCAGGTGCCGGGTACTGGTGACACCAGGAGACGGGCATCACTGACACCAGGAGCCGGGTACTGATGACACCAGGAGACGGTCAGCACTGACACCAGGTGCCGGGTACTGGTGACACCAGGAGAGACGGTCAGCACTGACACCAGGAGCCGGGTACTGGTGACACCAGGAGACGGTCAGCACTGACACCAGGGGCCGGGTACTGGTGACACCAGGAGACAGGCATCACTGACACCAGGAGCCGGGTACTGGTGACACCAGGAGACGGGCATCACTGACACCAGGAGCCGGGTACTGGTGACACCAGGAGAGACGGTCAGCACTGACACCAGGAGCCGGGTACTGGTGACACCAGGATACGGTCAGCAATGACACCAGGAGCCGGGTACTGGTGACACCAGGAGTCGGTCAGCACTGACACCAGGAGCCGGGTACTGGTGACACCAGGAGAGACGGTCAGCACTGACACCAGGAGCCGGGTACTGGTGACACCAGGAGATGGTCAGCACTGACACCAGGGGCCGGGTACTGGTGACACCAGGAGACAGGCATCACTGACACCAGGAGCCGGGTACTGGTGACACCAGGAGACGGTCAGCACTGACACCAGGAGCCGGGTACTGGTGACACCAGGAGACGGTCAGCACTGACACCAGGAGCCGGGTACTGGTGACACCAGGAGATGGTCAGCACTGACACCAGGGGCCGGGTACTGGTGACACCAGGAGACAGGCATCACTAACACATGGAGCCGGGTACTAGTGACACCAGGAGAGACGGTCAGCACTGACACCAGGAGCTGGGTACTGGTGACACCAGGAGACGGTCAGCACTGACACCAGGTGCCGGGTACTGGTGACACCAGGAGACGGGCATCACTGACACCAGGAGCCGGGTACTGATGACACCAGGAGACGGTCAGCACTGACACCAGGTGCCGGGTACTGGTGACACCAGGAGAGACGGTCAGCACTGACACCAGGAGCCGGGTACTGGTGACACCAGGAGATGGTCAGCACTGACACCAGGAGCCGGGTACTGGTGACACCAGGAGACGGTTAGCACTGACACCAGGAGCCGGGTACTGGTGACACCAGGAGAGACGGTCAGCACTGACACCAGGAGCCGGGTACTGGTGACACCAGGAGATGGTCAGCACTGACACCAGGGGCCGGGTACTGGTGACACCAGGAGACAGGCATCACTGACACCAGGAGCCGGGTACTGGTGACACCAGGAGAGACGGTCAGCACTGACACCAGGAGCCGGGTACTGGTGACACCAGGAGACGGTCAGCACTGACACCAGGGGCCGGGTACTGGTGACACCAGGAGAGACGGTCAGCACTGACACCAGGAGCCGGGTACTGGTGACACCAGGAGACGGTCAGCACTGACACCAGGGGCTGGGTACTGGTGACACCAGGATACGGTCAGCACTGACACCAGGAGCCGGGTACTGGTGACACCAGGAGACGGTCAGCACTGACACCAGGGGCCGGGTACTGGTGACACCAGGATACGGTCAGCACTGACACCAGGAGCCGGGTACTGGTGACACCAGGAGAGACGGTCAGCACTGACACCAGGAGCCGGGTACTGGTGACACCAGGAGACGGTCAGCACTGACACCAGGGGCCGGGTACTGGTGACACCAGGAGACAGGCATCACTGACACCAGGAGCCGGGTACTGGTGACACCAGGAGACGGGCATCACTGACACCAGGAGCCGGGTACTGGTGACACCAGGAGAGACGGTCAGCACTGACACCAGGAGCCGGGTACTGGTGACACCAGGAGACGGTCAGCACTGAAACCAGGGGCCGGGTACTGGTGATACCAGGAGACAGGCATCACTGACACCAGGAGCCGGGTACTGGTGACACCAGGAGACGGTCAGCACTGACACCAGGGGCCGGGTACTGGTGACACCAGGATACGGTCAGCACTGACACCAGGAGCCGGGTACTGGTGACACCAGGAGAGACGGTCAGCACTGACACCAGGAGCCGGGTACTGGTGACACCAGGAGACGGTCAGCACTGACACCAGGGGCCGGGTACTGGTGACACCAGGAGACAGGCATCACTGACACCAGGAGCCGGGTACTGGTGACACCAGGAGATGGGCATCACTGACACCAGGAGCCGGGTACTGGTGACACCAGGAGATGGTCAGCACTGACACCAGGAGCCGGGTACTGGTGACACCAGGAGACGGTCAGCACTGACACCAGGGGCCGGGTACTGGTGACACCAGGAGAGACGGTCAGCACTGACACCAGGGGCCGGGTACTGGTGACACCAGGAGACAGGCATCACTGACACCAGGAGCCGGGTACTGGTGACACCAGGAGACGGGCATCACTGACACCAGGAGCCGGGTACTGGTGACACCAGGAGAGACGGTCAGCACTGACACCAGGAGCCGGGTACTGGTGACACCAGGATACGGTCAGCAATGACACCAGGAGCCGGGTACTGGTGACACCAGGAGTCGGTCAGCACTGACACCAGGAGCCGGGTACTGGTGACACCAGGAGAGACGGTCAGCACTGACACCAGGAGCCGGGTACTGGTGACACCAGGAGATGGTCAGCACTGACACCAGGGGCCGGGTACTGGTGACACCAGGAGACAGGCATCACTGACACCAGGAGCCGGGTACTGGTGACACCAGGAGACGGTCAGCACTGACACCAGGAGCCGGGTACTGGTGACACCAGGAGACGGTCAGCACTGACACCAGGAGCCGGGTACTGGTGACACCAGGAGATGGTCAGCACTGACACCAGGGGCCGGGTACTGGTGACACCAGGAGACAGGCATCACTGACACATGGAGCCGGGTACTGGTGACACCAGGAGAGACGGTCAGCACTGACACCAGGAGCTGGGTACTGGTGACACCAGGAGACGGTCAGCACTGACACCAGGTGCCGGGTACTGGTGACACCAGGAGACGGGCATCACTGACACCAGGAGCCGGGTACTGATGACACCAGGAGACGGTCAGCACTGACACCAGGTGCCGGGTACTGGTGACACCAGGAGAGACGGTCAGCACTGACACCAGGAGCCGGGTACTGGTGACACCAGGAGACGGTCAGCACTGACACCAGGAGCCGGGTACTGGTGACACCAGGAGACGGTTAGCACTGACACCTGGAGCCGGGTACTGGTGACACCAGGAGAGACGGTCAGCACTGACACCAGGAGCCGGGTACTGGTGACACCAGGAGATGGTCAGCACTGACACCAGGGGCCGGGTACTGGTGACACCAGGAGACAGGCATCACTGACACCAGGAGCCGGGTACTGGTGACACCAGGAGACGGGCATCACTGACACCAGGAGCCGGGTACTGTTGACACCAGGAGAGACGGTCAGCACTGACACCAGGAGCCGGGTACTGGTGACACCAGGAGACGGTCAGCACTGACACCAGGGGCCGGGTACTGGTGACACCAGGAGAGACGGTCAGCACTGACACCAGGAGCCGGGTACTGGTGACACCAGGAGACGGTAGCACTGACACCAGGGGCTGGGTACTGGTGACACCAGGATACGGTCAGCACTGACACCAGGAGCCGGGTACTGGTGACACCAGGAGACGGTCAGCACTGACACCAGGGGCCGGGTACTGGTGACACCAGGATACGGTCAGCACTGACACCAGGAGCCGGGTACTGGTGACACCAGGAGAGACGGTCAGCACTGACACCAGGAGCCGGGTACTGGTGACACCAGGAGACGGTCAGCACTGACACCAGGGGCCGGGTACTGGTGACACCAGGAGACAGGCATCACTGACACCAGGAGCCGGGTACTGGTGACACCAGGAGACAGGCATCACTGACACATGGAGCCGGGTACTAGTGACACCAGGAGAGACGGTCAGCACTGACACCAGGAGCTGGGTACTGGTGACACCAGGAGACGGTCAGCACTGACACCAGGTGCCGGGTACTGGTGACACCAGGAGACGGGCATCACTGACACCAGGAGCCGGGTACTGATGACACCAGGAGACGGTCAGCACTGACACCAGGTGCCGGGTACTGGTGACACCAGGAGAGACGGTCAGCACTGACACCAGGAGCCGGGTACTGGTGACACCAGGAGACGGTCAGCACTGACACCAGGAGCCGGGTACTGGTGACACCAGGAGACGGTTAGCACTGACACCAGGAGCCGGGTACTGGTGACCCCAGGAGAGACGGTCAGCACTGACACCAGGAGCCGGGTACTGGTGACACCAGGAGATGTTCAGCACTGACACCAGGGGCCGGGTACTGGTGACTCCAGGAGACAGGCATCACTGACACCAGGAGCCGGGTACTGGTGACACCAGGAGACGGGCATCACTGACACCAGGAGCCGGGTACTGGTGACACCAGGAGAGACGGTCAGCACTGACACCAGGAGCCGGGTACTGGTGACACCAGGAGACGGTCAGCACTGACACCAGGGGCCGGGTACTGGTGACACCAGGAGAGACGGTCAGCACTGACACCAGGAGCCGGGTACTGGTGACACCAGGAGACGGTCAGCACTGACACCAGGGGCTGAGTACTGGTGACACCAGGATACGGTCAGCACTGACACCAGGAGCCGGGTACTGGTGACACCAGGAGACGGTCAGCACTGACACCAGGGGCCGGGTACTGGTGACACCAGGATACGGTCAGCACTGACACCAGGAGCCGGGTACTGGTGACACCAGGAGAGACGGTCAGCACTGACACCAGGAGCCGGGTACTGGTGACACCAGGAGACGGTCAGCACTGACACCAGGGGCCGGGTACTGGTGACACCAGGAGACAGGCATCACTGACACCAGGAGCCGGGTACTGGTGACACCAGGAGACGGGCATCACTGACACCAGGAGCCGGGTACTGGTGACACCAGGAGAGACGGTCAGCACTGACACCAGGAGCCGGGTACTGGTGACACCAGGAGACGGTCAGCACTGAAACCAGGGGCCGGGTACTGGTGATACCAGGAGACAGGCATCACTGACACCAGGAGCCGGGTACTGGTGACACCAGGAGACAGTCAGCACTGACACCAGGGGCCGGGTACTGGTGACACCAGGATACGGTCAGCACTGACACCAGGAGCCGGGTACTGGTGACACCAGGAGAGACGGTCAGCACTGACACCAGGAGCCGGGTACTGGTGACACCAGGAGACGGTCAGCACTGACACCAGGGGCCGGGTACTGGTGACACCAGGAGACAGGCATCACTGACACCAGGAGCCGGGTACTGGTGACACCAGGAGACGGGCATCACTGACACCAGGAGCCGGGTACTGGTGACACCAGGAGATGGTCAGCACTGACACCAGGAGCCGGGTACTGGTGACACCAGGAGACGGTCAGCACTGACACCAGGGGCCGGGTACTGGTGACACCAGGAGAGACGGTCAGCACTGACACCAGGAGCCGGGTACTGGTGACACCAGGAGACGGTCAGCACTGACACCAGGGGCCGGGTACTGGTGACACCAGGAGACAGGCATCACTGACACCAGGAGCCGGGTACTGGTGACACCAGGAGACGGGCATCACTGACACCAGGAGCCGGGTACTGGTGACACCAGGAGAGACGGTCAGCACTGACACCAGGAGCCGGGTACTGGTGACACCAGGATACGGTCAGCAATGACACCAGGAGCCGGGTACTGGTGACACCAGGAGACGGTCAGCACTGACACCAGGAGCCGGGTACTGGTGACACCAGGAGAGACGGTCAGCACTGACACCAGGAGCCGGGTACTGGTGACACCAGGAGATGGTCAGCACTGACACCAGGGGCCGGGTACTGGTGACACCAGGAGACAGGCATCACTGACACCAGGAGCCGGGTACTGGTGACACCAGGAGACGGTCAGCACTGACACCAGGAGCCGGGTACTGGTGACACCAGGAGACGGTCAGCACTGACACCAGGAGCCGGGTACTGGTGACACCAGGAGATGGTCAGCACTGACACCAGGGGCCGGGTACTGGTGACACCAGGAGACAGGCATCACTGACACATGGAGCCGGGTACTAGTGACACCAGGAGAGACGGTCAGCACTGACACCAGGAGCTGGGTACTGGTGACACCAGGAGACGGTCAGCACTGACACCAGGTGCCGGGTACTGGTGACACCAGGAGACGGGCATCACTGACACCAGGAGCCGGGTACTGATGACACCAGGAGACGGTCAGCACTGACACCAGGTGCCGGGTACTGGTGACACCAGGAGAGACGGTCAGCACTGACACCAGGAGCCGGGTACTGGTGACACCAGGAGACGGTCAGCACTGACACCAGGAGCCGGGTACTGGTGACACCAGGAGACGGTTAGCACTGACACCAGGAGCCGGGTACTGGTGACACCAGGAGAGACGGTCAGCACTGACACCAGGAGCCGGGTACTGGTGACACCAGGAGATGGTCAGCACTGACACCAGGGGCCGGGTACTGGTGACACCAGGAGACAAGCATCACTGACACCAGGAGCCGGGTACTGGTGACACCAGGAGACGGGCATCACTGACACCAGGAGCCGGGTACTGGTGACACCAGGAGAGACGGTCAGCACTGACACCAGGAGCCGGGTACTGGTGACACCAGGAGACGGTCAGCACTGACACCAGGGGCCGGGTACTGGTGACACCAGGAGAGACGGTCAGCACTGACACCAGGAGCCGGGTACTGGTGACACCAGGAGACGTTCAGCACTGACACCAGGGGCCGGGTACTGGTGACACCAGGATACGGTCAGCACTGACACCAGGAGCCGGGTACTGGTGACACCAGGAGAGACGGTCAGCACTGACACCAGGAGCCGGGTACTGGTGACACCAGGAGACGGTCAGCACTGACACCAGGGGCCGGGTACTGGTGACACCAGGAGACAGGCATCACTGACACCAGGAGCCGGGTACTGGTGACACCAGGAGACGGGCATCACTGACACCAGGAGCCGGGCACTGGTGACACCAGGAGAGACGGTCAGCACTGACACCAGGAGCCGGGTACTGGTGACACCAGGAGACGGTCAGCACTGAAACCAGGGGCCGGGTACTGGTGATACCAGGAGACAGGCATCACTGACACCAGGAGCCGGGTACTGGTGACACCAGGAGACGGTCAGCACTGACACCAGGGGCCGGGTACTGGTGACACCAGGATACGGTCAGCACTGACACCAGGAGCCGGGTACTGGTGACACCAGGAGAGACGGTCAGCACTGACACCAGGAGCCGGGTACTGGTGACACCAGGAGACGGTCAGCACTGACACCAGGGGCCGGGTACTGGTGACACCAGGAGACAGGCATCACTGACACCAGGAGCCGGGTACTGGTGACACCAGGAGACGGGCATCACTGACACCAGGAGCCGGGTACTGGTGACACCAGGAGATGGTCAGCACTGACACCAGGAGCCGGGTACTGGTGACACCAGGAGACGGTCAGCACTGACACCAGGGGCCGGGTACTGGTGACACCAGGAGAGACGGTCAGCACTGACACCAGGAGCCGGGTACTGGTGACACCAGGAGACGGTCAGCACTGACACCAGGGGCCGGGTACTGGTGACACCAGGAGACAGGCATCACTGACACCAGGAGCCGGGTACTGGTGACACCAGGAGACGGGCATCACTGACACCAGGAGCCGGGTACTGGTGACACCAGGAGATGGTCAGCACTGACACCAGGGGCCGGGTACTGGTGACACCAGGAGACAGGCATCACTGACACATGGAGCCGGGTACTGGTGACACCAGGAGAGACGGTCAGCACTGACACCAGGAGCCGGGTACTGGTGACACCAGGAGATGGTCAGCACTGACACCAGGGGCCGGGTACTGGTGACACCAGGAGACGGTCAGCACTGACACCAGGAGCCGGGTACTGGTGACACCAGGAGACGGGCATCACTGACACCAGGGGCCGGGTACTGGTGACACCAGGAGTTGGGCAGAGGTGTCGCCACAAGCCAGGCAGCAGTGGTGACACTGGTAACCTCAGAGTTCCAATTCACATTTTACAAAATAAACGTATGCATTAATAGACTACGGAGGGGATGTAACAAAGTCCAAGTACGTCGGCCGTGCGGAATGCCGGCTGCACTTGAATATTTTCTTAAAAGGGTAATCATGAAAAAAGGCATGGTTTAGTCTTGTACATGAACGTTTGCGTTCAGCCAGCCCCCACTCGGCCGCGGAACTCAGACTTTATGTCAGTCAGGCCCAGAAAAGAGAGCTCAGCATGTGGGTTGTGTCTTCTGTAATGCCGCAGAGTAGCAGGGTCACATTGGGCAGATAATTAGGAACTTTCACACTCGCTGACCTTGCTGGAATGTGATAAGAACCAGTGCAGGTCTCATCTTGCTTATTATGCCCTTATTTAACCCTTTGTTTCCTAAAATGAAGCACAATGGAGCCATTCCTCAAACCATGGCCCATGTCCTGCCGCGCTGACCTGTGGCGCTGACGGTGATACAGAGCAGCCAGATATCTGGGGTCTGATATTGTCACCAACAGAGATAGGGGGAGAGGGGCTTTCTGCACGTCCTGCAGCTGTCCCATCTTATCCGAGACCATCCTCATTCCAGGGGACTGAGTATAATATGGGGACTGTGATGTAAGGGAAGTGCTGTATAACACATCTCCTATATAATAGCCCAGATCTGTGACTCTGTGCCCGGGTCTCTAACGCTGGGCGTGGCTAGGAGCTCTCATTGGGTTAGTGGCAGGTCTATCACACATAGTCCACAGCTGATTGGGCGAGAAACGCCCTCCCACACAGGTTACATCCAATGGGAGGCTCTGCCCTTTGGCTGTTGTGTGTTCCCAGAGGAGGATTAACAATGGGGCTGATGGAGCTGCAGCTCCAGGCCCACACCCCAAAATAGGCCCCCTGCATCTGCAGCAACACACCCTCCAACACTTTACACATAAACATCGCTACAAATTTGTGAAGGGGGCGTGGTCACGGGTAAAGGGGTGTGACCACGCCCCCTTTCCTATACTTTCAATGGAAGTTTGGAGAGCCAATCGGTACAGACCATAAAAAAAAGGTCCTGTTCCTGCCAAAGAGGTGCAGCTGGAGGGTATGCCACTGCATCTGCAGCAAGTCTCTGCGCTGTAGATAGGGGGAAAAACATCCTTTACTGCAGCGTCCTATGTCCTGCTGCCAGTCCGCCTGCCCCCTCTGGCATCAACAATCCCCACTCCCTAGCCGCGGCGCAGGTGGAACAAAAGCTGCTGCGGCCACCGGCATAGATGTGTATGAAAGCGGTGCAGCGGAAGCCTTTCATAGCCCTCCCTGCGCCGCATACTCTCTGAGCCCCGGAGCCTCCTCTGCGCGTGATGTCACAGAAGTGCCTCCCCACCACAGCCGCGCCCAGATCTCCAGAGGCCCTGACTCCGCAACACAGCACCTGCCCTGCCGGCCTGGAAGCCCCGATATGGCTAATGTAGCGGATAGAGAGGGTGATATCGTGGAGGGTAATGTCTGGACGCTGAATCAATGTAAAAGGTGACAGTGCTGTGCAGTGCAGTGGGTGTGCAGTCTCACTGACACTGCACAGCACTCTCACCTTTTACATTGATTCAGCCAGTCAGTCAGTTCTACCAGCCAGTCACTATTGTTAGCACCAGTGTCCCAACGCGCCGCATTACAGGGAAGTAGACGCACTAAATAAACTACAGCTCCCAGCAGCCCTTAGTGCAGGAGCATTCCGCCCCTTAGGGCTGCTGGGAGCTGTAGTTTATTGAGTGCATCTTCTTCCCTGTAATGCGGCGCGTTGGGACACCGGCGCTAATAGTGACTGGCTGCTGTGCGAGTTTACGGGAGAGCCACCGCCAAAGGGAGGACAGCAGCTTAGCTGCTTCCAGGAGGAGAAGCAGGAGAAGCATTACCCGCCCCTCCCCCACTCGCAGTACCTCCGGGCCCCATCCGCGGCACCCCCACACACCCCCTCCACCACCCGCGGTGGCTCTGGACCCCCTCCCCCACCCGCAGCACCCCTGAACCCTCCCCCCACCTGTGGTACACCCGCAACCTCCCCCCATCTGCGGCACCCCTGCACCCGCTCCTCCCCCACCCATGGTGGCTCCAGACCCCCCCACCCGCAGCCCCCCCGCACCCGCTCCTCCCCCACCCGCGGCACCCCTGCAACCGCTCCTCCCCCACCCACGGTGGCTCCAGACTCCCTCCCCCACCCGCGGCACCCACGTACCCGCACCTCCCCCACTCGCTGCATCCCCGGACCCTCTCCCCCATCCACGTCTCCCCCGCACCCGCCACTCCCCCAACCACAGCACCTACTAGGTAATTTATCAGGCCCTACGGGCGCTCTTCACACCGTTGTAAGGGGCTACGACCCCTTAACCCTTGCACGCCCTTGTGGCGTGCAATATTTTTATTATATGGAGTATTACATCCAATCATAATTGTGTGAGTGGTTAAATATTGCACGGACAAAGGGCGTCTGATGGTTATGGGGTCGTAGCCCGTTGCAACAGTGTGAACAGCGCACGCAGGGCCTGATGAATCACCTGGAAGGTGCTGTGGTTGGGGGGAGTGGCAGGTGCGGGGGAGACACGGATGGGGGAGGGGATCCGGGGGTGCCACGTGTGGGGGAAGGGCAGTTGCGGGGGTGCCGCGGGTGGGGTAGGGGCAGGTACGTGGGTGCCACGGATGGGGGATGTAGTCTGGAGCCACTGTGGGTGGGGGAGGAGTGGTTGCGAGGGTGTCGCAGGTGGGGGGGGGGGTCCAGAGCCACCACGGGTGGGTGAGGAGTGAGTGCGGCACGCAGGGGGTGGGGATGGTGTGGGGGTGCCGCGGGTGTGGAGATGGTGCGGGGGTGCTGCGGGTGGGGAAGGGGTTCAGGAGCTACCGCGGGTTGTGGAGGTGGGGTGTGGGGGTGCCGCGGATGGGGCCCGGAGGTACTGTGAGTGGGGGAGGGGCGGGTAATGCTTCTTCTCCTGTCAGCAGCTAAGCTGCTGTCCTCCCTTTGGTAGTGGCTCTCCCGGAGACTCGCACAGCAGCCAGTCACTATTGTTAGCGCCGGTGTCCCAACGCGCCGCATTACAGGGAAGAAGATGCACTCAATAAACTACAGCTCCCAGCAGCCCTAAGGGCCGGAATGCTTTGGCACTTAGGGCTGCTGGGAGCTGTAGTTTATTTAGTGCGTCTACTTCCCTGTAATATGGCGCATTGGGACACTGGTGCTAACAATAGTGACTGGCTGGCAGAACTGACTGACTGGCTGAATCAATGTAAAAGGTGAGAGCGCTGTGCAGTGTCAGTGTCACTGCACACCCACTGCACTGCACAGCACTGTCACCTTTTACATTGATTCAGTGTCCAGACATTACCCTCCGCGATATCACCCTCTCTATCCGTTACATTAGCCATCCCGGGGCTTCCAGGCCGACAGGCCAGGTGCTGTGTTGCGGAGTCAGGGCCTCTGGGGATCTGGGTGCGGCTGTGGCGGGGAGGCACTTCTGTGGCATCACGCGCAGAGGAGGCTCCGGGGCTCAGAGAGTATGCGGCGCAGAGAGGGCTATGAAAGCCTTCCACTGCGCCGCTTTCATACACATCTATGCCGGTGGCCGCAGCAGCTTTTGTTCCACCTGCACCGCGGTTACGGAGGGGGGATTGTTGATGGCGGAGGGGGCAGGGGGACTGGCAGCAGGACATAGGACGCTGCAGTAAAAGGATGTTTTCCCCCTATGTACAGCGCAGAGACTTGCTGCAGATGCAGTGGCATACCCTCCAGCTGCACCTCTTTGTCAGGTACAGTCCTTTTTTTTATGGTCTGTACCGATTGGCTCTCCAAACTTCCATTGAAAGTATAGGAAAGGGGGCCTGGCCCTTACCCGTGGCCACGCCCCCTTGTCAAATTTGTAGTGATTTTTATGTGTAAAGTGTTGGAGGCTGTGTTGCTGCAGATGCAGTGGGGCCTATTTTGGGGTGTGGGCCTGGAGCTGCAGCTCCATCAGCCCCATTGCTCTTCCTGCTCTGTGTAAACACAGCAGGCAAAGGGCAGAGCCTACCATTGGTTGTAACCTGTGTGGGAGGGCGTTTCTCGCCCAATCAGCTGTGGGCTGGGTGTGATAGACCTGCTGCTAACCCAATGAGAGCTCCTAGCCACGCCCAGCGTTATCCACACAGGCACAGAGTCACAGATCTGGGCTATTATATAGGAGATATACTGATGAGATTTTGGAAGTGATGTAAGGGAAGTACTGTATAACCATACCTCCTAACTTTTCATTTTTCTAAAGAGGGACACATGCGCTCCCGAAAAAGGGGTGTGGCCTAAGAAAAGGGTATGGCATCACGGGAGGACCGCGATCGCGAGCCACGGCCCTGTTTTCATCACTGAGGGGGCATGCCCAGCGCTCTGTGACCCGCTGGCATGCCCCCTCTCCCTCTGACTCCATTGAATAGACGCTGTGGTAGACAGAGCCTCCCAACTACCCCCCCCCCCCCCCCCACCGCGGGACACTGCGGCCATCGGGTGGGACAGCGGAACAGTCCACAAAATACGGGACTGTCCCGCGAAAATCGGGACAGTTGGGAGGTATGGTATTACACATATATAATATATACTGATCAGAGGTTATAAGTGATATAAGGGAAGTACTGTATAACACATATATAATATATACTGATCAGTGGTTGGAAGTGATATAAGGGAAGTACTGTATAACACATACACTGCTCAAAAAAATAAAGGGAACACTAAAATAACACATCCTAGATCTCAATGAATGAAATATTCTTATTAAATACTTTGTTCTTTACATAGTTGAATGTGCTAACAACAAAATCACACAAAAATTATCAATGGAAATCAAATTTATTAACCCATGGAGGTCTGGATTTGGAATCACACTCAAAATTAAAGTGGAAAAACACACTACAGGCTGATCCAACTTTGATGTAATGTCCTTAAAACAAGTAAAAATGAGGCTCAGTAGTGTGTGTGGCCTCCACGTGCCTGTATGACCTCCCTACAACGCCTGGGCATGCTCCTGATGAGGTGGCGGATGGTCTCCTGAGGGATTTCCTCCCAGACCTGGACTTGCTGGAGGTCATTTTGCAGGGCTCTGGCAGTGCTCCTCCTGTTCCTCCTTGCACAAAGGCGGAGGTAGTGGTCCTGCTGCTGGGTTGTTGCCCTCCTACGGCCTCCTCCACGTCTCCTGATGTACTGGCCTGTCTCCTGGTAGCGCCTCCATGCTCTGGACACTACGCTGACAGACACAGCAAACCTTCTTACCACAGCTCGCATTGATGTGCCATCCTGGATGAGCTGCACTACCTGAGCCACTTGTGTGGGTTGTAGACTCCGTCTCATGCTACCACTAGAGTGAAAGCACCGCCAGCTTTCAAGTGACCAAAACATTAGCCAGAAAGCATAGGAGATGAGAAGTGATCTGTGGTCATCACTTGCAGAACAACTCCTTTATTGGGGGTGTCTTGCTAATTGCCTATAATTTCCACCTGTTGTCTATTCCATTTGCACAACAGCATGGGAAATTGATTGTCAATCAGTGTTGCTTCCTAAGTGGACAGTTTGATTTCACAGAAGAGTGATTGACTTGGAGTTACATTGTGTTGTTTAAGTGTTCCCTTTATTTTTTTGAGCAGTGTATTTTATACTGATCAGAGGTTGGAAATGTGTTCTTCTATTTGGAACAGACAATTAATTTTTCCCCCATAACTTGTGGTGGTAAAATAAAATATTACAGAATCCCATCACCGCGCCGCTGTCAGCCAGCAACAAAGATGGAATACAGCGTCGTCTATGTGCTAATAAAGGCCCTCATTCCGAGTTGTTCGCTCGCAAGGCGAATGTAGCAGAGTTACACACGCTAAGCCGCCGCCTACTGGGAGTGAATCTTAGCTTCTTAAAATTGCGACCGACGTACGCGCAATATTGCGATTACAAACGAGTTAGCAGTTTCTGAGTAGCTTCAGACTTACTCTGCCTGTGCGATCAGTTCAGTGCTTTTCGTTCCTGGCTGACGTCATAAACACACCCAGCGTTCGCCCAGGCACTCCCACCGTTTCTCCGGCCACTCCTGCGTTTTTTCCGGAAACGGTAGCGTTTCCAGCCACACGCCCCTAAAACGCCGTGCATCCGCCCAGTAACACCCATTTCCTGTCAATCACAATGCGAACGTCGGAGCGATGAAAATGCCGTGAGTAAACTTACTTTCATCATAGTAAAGTTACTTGGCGCAGTCGCAGTGCGAACATTGCGCATGCGCACTAAGAGAATTCTCACTGCGATGCGATGAAAATCTCCGAGCGAACAACTCGGAATGAGGGCCAATATGTAGCAGTAACTAAAGTATTACTCAGAAAACTCTAAAAACAGATTACTGCCCCCTGGTGGCAAACAATTAGGGAGAATGCTTACTTTACTATAACTGTATTGTCATTTATACCTATATAACTTACCTACTGTATAGCCATACTGTCATTTACCTATAACATCTCTACAATTTACCTACACTCTAACTGTACTATAGGCTGACTACACCATTACTATAACTTACCTACACCCTTACTATAAGTTACTTATACCTTTATTACATCTTTATTATAACTTACCTATACCTTTACTATAAATTACCTAAACCTTTACTATAACTTACCTATTCCTTTACTATAAATTACCTATACCTTTACTATAACTTACCTACACCCTTACTATAACTTACTTATACCTTTACTACATCTTTACTATAACTTACCTACACCCTTACTATAAGTTACTTATACCTTTACTATAACTTACCTATTCCTTTACTATAACTTATCTACACCCTTACTTAACTTACCTTTACTATAAATTACATATACCTTTACTATAACTTACCTACACCCTTACTATAACTTACTTATACCTTTACTACATCTTTACTATAACTTACCTATACTTTTCTATAAATTACCTATATCTTTACTATAACTTACCTATTCCTTTACTATAAATTACCTATACCTTTACTAGAACTTACCTACACCCTTACTTAACTTACCTTTACTATAACTTACCTATACCTTTACTGTTTACTATAACTTACCTATACCATTACTATGAATTACCTATACCTTTACTATAACTTACCTACACCCTTACTATAACTTACCTTTACTATAACTTACCTATACCTTTACTATAAATTACCTATACCTTTACTATAACTTGCCTACACCCTAACTATAACTTTCCTTTACTTTAACTTACCTATACCTTTACTATATTTTTACTATGTTACCTGCTATACACCTTATTCTCTATACCATAAGGTTCAAAAGGTTCAAAAAGGTCTGAAATTACCTAAACAAAAGGTACAGATTAGATGGGGTAAGTGGTTGTTATCTACCATCATACTCTCTGTTTCTATGTTTCTTACCTAGTGAAAACCTTTTCTATAATGTACATACAGCGTTTCTATATCTTGCTTATTGTAACCCACTGTACATATATTATTACTACAGCTTTTACTGTAACTTATCTATATATATTCTGTATACCTTTACACTAACTTACCTCTACCGTATAACTTACTTATATACCATACCTTTACTATGTTACCTACTATATGCCTTTACTATAACTTACCTACTATATACCTTATCTATTACTTGCCTACAATACACCTTATCTATAACTTACATACAATATACCTTATCTATAACTTACCTACTATATACCTTATCTAAAACTTACCTACTATACACCTTATCTATAACTTACCTACTATGCACCTTATCTATAACTTACCTACTATATACCTTATCTATATCTTACCTACTATACACCTTATCTATAACTTACCTACTATATACCTTATCTATAACGTACATAGAATATACCTTATCTATTACTTACCTACTATACACCTAATCTATAACTACTATACACCTTATATATAACTTACCTACTATATACCTTATCTATAACTTACCTACTATACACCTTATCTATAACTTACCTACTATACTCCTTATCTAAACCTTACCTACTATATACCTTATCTATTACTTACCTACTATACACCTAATCTATGACTTACCTACTATATACCTTATCTATAACTTACCTACTATACACCTTATCTATAACTTACCTACAATACACCTTATCTATAACTTACCTACTATATACCTTGTCTATTACTTACCTACTATACACCTTATATATAACTTACCTACTATATACCTTATCTATAACTTACATACTATACACCTTATCTATAACTTACCTACTATACACCTTATCTATAACTTACCTACTATATACCTTATCAATAACTTACCTACTATACACCTTATCTATAACTTACCTACTTTGCACCTTATCTATAACTTACCTACTATGCACCTTATCTATAACTTACCTACTATATACCTTATCTATTACTTACCTATTATACACCGTATATATAACTTACCTACTATATACCTTATCTATATCTTACCTACTATACACCTTATCTATATCTTACATACTACTGTATATACCTTATCTAGAACTTACCTACTATCAGTGACGTGCGGTGACCGCACGTCCCTGCCTACTATACACCTTATCTAGAACTTACCTACTATACACCTTATCTATAACTTACCTACTTTGCACCTTATCTATAACTTACCTACTATATACCTTATCTATAACTTACCTACTATATACCTTATCTATACCTTACCTACTATGCACCTTATCTATAACTTACCTACTATACTCCTTATTTATAATTTACCTACTATATACCTTATCTACATCTTACCTACTACTGTATATAACTTATCTATTGTCACGCCTAGCAAGGTTTGAGGATCCGGCAGCTGAGACTTGCCCAAGGAAGTAGCGGTCTGCGGATGAATAAGACGAGGGGGATGGATATAGTTCCTTCTCATGGGACAAGGGGCAATGAAGAAGGCAGGTAGAGCTAAGAGTCAGTGAGTTGTAGTTCTTGAGAATTGAGGCTGAGGTAGAGAACTGTGGCTGGTGAACGATGACTTAAAGACGTAGTTGTAGACAAAGAACTGTGGGTTGTGGCTTGAAAGACGAGGCTGTAGATAATGAACTGCGGAACTGTGAATGGTGGTTAAAGACGTGGCTGGAGACAAGGGACTGTGGACTGTAACTTGAAAGACGAGGCTGTAGATAATGAACTGCGGAACTGTGAATGGTGGTTAAAGACGTGGCTGGAGACAAGGGACTGTGGACTGTAACTTGAAAGACGAGGCTGTAGATAATGAACTGCGGAACTTTGAATGGTGATTAAAGACGTGGCTGGAGACAAGGGACTGTGGACTGTGACTTGAAAGACGAGGCTGTAGATAATGAACTGCGGACTGTGGACAGTGGTTCAGAGATGTGGCTGGAGACAAAGATCTGCGGACTGTGGCTTGAAAGACGAGGCAGACAGCCCGGGGCCGCCCCTGCCCAAAGGGTCTTACTGGACCGGGGTTTCCAGGAGCGCTTCCACAGGCAGCAGTAGGTTAGGAACGGCAGGGCTGGATCAGGAGTAACCAGAATACGACAAGAATCCTGGGAGCACAGGGCTAAAGCACCTACAACAGGGTTGTAACTTGAAGCACTGGCCTCCCTGTCATAAACCAGCCCCCTTTTATAAGGAGAACCCTCCCTGGATTGGCTGGAAGGGACAGGAAGCCAGAACTATGCCTCAAACTTTGGACTCCAAAATGGCGGCGCCCAGTAATGCAGACCTCCCTGTAAGGCCACACAGTGCACTGCCCCGGGTCTCCGAGCAACCGCCCTGGCAAGGAGAGACCCGATGCAGCGGCGTCCTGCCGCCACGAGCGGACCCCCTCACCGCCGCTACCGCTGCCCACAGACCCGGTGCGGCAGCCCTCCTCCGCCGCTGCCCACAAGCCGCCTGCAAAGCCAGCCCCGCGGCCCCAGCGTACTGGTAAGACCCCGGATGCTGACATCTATAACTTACCTACTACACACCTTATCTGTCTGTCTGTCTGTCGTTATTTTCAGTCTTATATCATCCAGTGTGTATGGGGGAATATTGGTGACCTATGAACGATGCACACTTCCGCACTTTGTTCAGCGATCACCCATATTGAGCTGACATCCGGCTGAACCCATCAATGTCGGGCTGAGCTGCATGTTCCGGAATGCCGGCGGTGACGTCACTGATTGTTATCATTGAACAATAATGTTCAGTGTTTACGCACTATATCATTGAACATTATATCGTTCAGCGATATATGTAGTCGTCCATCGCCAACAATTCAACGTTGCCTAGTGTCTGTCTGTCTATCTATCTATCTATCTATCTATCTATCTATCTGTCTGTCTGTCTGTCTGTCTGTCTGTCTATCATCCGGTTGGCATGTTAGATAAGGACACATTGGGCTGGGAACACTGGTCACCCCATTACCCGCACTCCTCCTGAACAGGAGGCATTAGGAGACACAGTTTTGGGGCCAGATGGGGCGTGTGACGTGTGAGACGGATTCTGTGCACGTGTAGATCACATGTTTGGGGTCTGTCTGATTTATGCATGCTCAGCCTCCCTCTGTGCCCCGCTGTGCAGAATGAAAGGGCTTCCTTTTCGTGTGTCCATGTCCGTGGGTAACTGGATGCCAGCTGTTGGGACAGCCCTTCTTCATTACTGTGCATCGCTGACATGCTCTGTGCTGCAGTGTCATGTGCAGTAACGCTGCGTCTCATGCTGTAACATAGGCACAGCGCCAGGCAGAACACGTGCCGGCGGGTATCGCCATGTGCAGTAACGCTGCGTCTCATGCTGTAACACATACACAGCGCCAAGCAGAGCACGGGCCGCTGGGTATCACCATTACAACTCGGGGGGTAATTCAGACCTGACCATATGCACCACAATGCGCAGGCGCGTCATACAGGTACAAAGCGGATCATTGCTGTATGATGGGTTTTTACAAAGAATCCATTCGCACAGCCGATCACAAGGTGATTGACAGGAAGAAGGCGTTTGTGGGTGGCAACTGACCGTTTTCTGGGAGTGGTTGGAAAAACGCAGGCATGTCCAAGCGTTTGCAGGGCGGGTGTCTGACGTCAATTCCGGTCCCAGACAGGCTGAAGTGATCGCAGCGGCTGAGTAAGTCCTGGACAACTCAGAAACTGCACAAACTATTTTTTGTACCTCCCGGCTGCACATGCGATCGCACACTTGCACAGCTAAAATACACTCTCCAGTGGGTGGAGACTATCTGATCGCAGAGGTGCGAAAACCCCTAGCGAGCGATCGGTTCTGAATTAGGCCCTCAGTCCTTCCAGGTAATGTCTGAATGTGTGTACAGGAATTGCAGCAGGTCTCTGAGAGATCTTCTGTGATCCCACGGTTTAATTAGCAGAAGATTCCCAAATATGTTACTGTGAGGGATGCAAACATTATATATTTACCAACCTTGGTCCCGGTAGCTGACGCTGTCCTCGGATGGCATTCATCATTGTAGCCTATGGGCTTACGCTGCAATACTAACCAGGTAATAGTCATTCGTACATGTATAGTCCACGCTGACCTCTGACATGTGCTATTATGCACGTGCACCTACGCCACGCCTCTTTCTCCTCGGCGCCCTTACCACGTGGATGTGCCCCGAGTGGCTCCAGGATACTGCCTCTGTTATAGAGGCCATACGGGGCCCTTACCACCACCGCTGTGTCCTATAGAGACCCCACTGTCATCACAGTGCCCCAACAGCCTTACAGTGCATTCTGCACCTACTGCACTACAACATCCAGCACACCCTATACGTCCCAGGCTGAAGAGGATCGCTGCTGTGTCGGCATTACAACTGCATCTGAGTCAGGCACTTTGTCTGTCAGCCAAACTCTGCCAACAGGTTATAGGCCCAGCACACTAATGTGCCTAGCACCAGTGGGCACAACCTTTACCCCCAGTGCCCAGACACCGCGGTGTGAAGATTGGTGACACTTATAATACAGGCTGCAGCGCACAGAATAAGAGGATGAGTGGCGAAAATCCCTTATTCACCTGTGGGGAGCAGCCGAAGTTTTACAAAACCAACAGAGGTTCAGACATTATGCCGTATGGATAATTGCCATGGAGATGCAATTACAGCGGGAAAAGCTGCGTAAGGTTACTAGCAATACTGGTGATCATCCAAGCCCAGATGATGTGGAGAGAGCCACGGGTATGGCAGACTAGTGTACACACCAGCACAATGTTTCTGACCCAAAGAGTAGTCCAGTGTCTTAACCGGTAGTGTGGTGTATTGAGGGTAGTAGGTACAGCCGTATTCACGGTGGATAAACTGGCTAAGGCATGAGGCGGAGCGGGTTTGCAGCAGCTCACAGCTGGTGACTGTATAAAAGATGCGGGTAGCAGTGCAGGATGCTGGAAGAGCGGTAATGCAGGTAAAAAAGGCAGTCTCCAACTGTCACTCTATACAGTAGCAGAAAGGAAGCGGAGAGAAGAGGCACTTCTCTATGGGGGACACTGTTACTAAAGGTATTATTGGATGAGACACTTTTCCTCACCTTCACTGAGCCCTTGTGCCTGCTCACTCATCACCCGTCCAATGCCATGGCAAACAGAAAGCAGCAGCCAGAGGCCTGTAAGAGCTCAGCCTCTTCCACTGTCCTTTGCTCACTCGTCAGCCAATTGTTACTATCTGAATACGTAGCGAAAACATTATACAGTATTAACAATAAAATTGTAACCATTCAGTTGTCTGTCTTAAGGGGCCTACACACGGTGCGATTCTGCCTGAAGGCCGATTTTTGACGTTGCGATTTCCCTTGAACTCCCCGGAGCCCAGAACCACTGATAATGACTGTACACACGGTGCAATTTTGGCTATGTACAATTTTGGCTATACTAGAAACTAGATTGTACACGTTCTAGTCAAAACTGACCTGCCTGCACAGTCTATTTTTTCTTGCGATGACGACCCTATGTGACCGCGCATCGGCATCGCAGTTAGCCTCCCATTGGATGGGATGCTGGTGGCCGATATACTGATGCCAGGGTCTGAAGAAGAACGCAACCCTGGCGTCTGGATACCTATGTCGCACAGGATACCGGCGTCACAATACCCCGACAGCTGGCATACCAATTGTCCTGACGGGGGATGGGGGGGGGGGGGAATTAGGTTTAGGCAGGGGAAGGGGGGTTAGGGTGCAAGGCCGTGAAGGTTAGGGTTAAAGACCGGGGAGTGAGGCACATAGGAAGAGAGGTTAGGGTTAGGCACCAAGCGGGGAGGGTTAGGGCTAGGCACCACCCAGAAGGGTTAGGTTTAGGCACCCACAAGGGAGGGTTAGGGTAGGGAGCAGGGTAGGGTTAGGTTTAGGCACCCACAAGGGAGGGTTAGGGTAGGGGGCAGGGAAGGGATAGGTTTAGGCACCCACAAGGGAGGGTTAGGGTAGGGGGTAGGGAAAAGATAGGTTTAGGCACCCACAAGGGAGGGTTAGGGTAGGGGGCAGGGAAGGGTTAGGTTTAGGCACCCACAAGGGAGGGTTAGGGTAGGGGGCAGGGAAGGGTTAGGTTTAGGCACCCACAAGGGTGGGTTAGGGTAGGGGGCAGGGAAGGGTTAGGTTTAGGCACCCACAAGGGAGGGTTAGGGCAGGGTGCAGGGAAGGGTTAGGTTTAGGCACCCACAAGGGATGGTTAGGGTAGGGTGCAGGGAAGGGTTAGGTTTAGGCACATACAAGGGAGGGTTAGGGTAGGGGCCAGGGAAGGGTTAGGGTACTTTAGAGGGGGCTGTTGGTATTCTGACCGCCGGCTTCCCGTCCATCAGCAAATCATACTGACCAGGTAGTTACATTGCACCCTGTGTATGCGGCTTTATGTGTTACTATGTATAACTGTGTGTCATAAGTGATCAGAGCGCAGACACAATTCTAGTGCGACAATAATTTGTATATATACTGAGTAGATTGCATGCAGTGTGCCCACACAACTACTACTTATATCTGGTCTTTTCTGCTAAACACATATATCAGAGATTATTCCACAAATGAATATGGATCCAGGAATTCTGAGTAGTGTATATACAGTATACATATAGTTCTGTATATAATCGCTGATTACATTTCCTGTTGCCTCTTTTTTAGTTAATGTGAAGCCATTGTGAAATATAATTACTAATTGATCTCCAGTTACCTGTCTGACCCAGTTTAGAACTGAGGGCCTAATTCAGCATGGAACGCACGTACGATTGCGTTCGCATGCTGAATCCTTGTGAAGCGCAGCAGCCACATTGCACACACAGTGAGATGTGACATCATCTGACTTGTGCGAATGCCTCTGCCTGATTGACAGGGAGAGGCGCCCGCGGGGCGGGAGGTGGACGTCGACTTGGTGTTTAAGGGGCGTCACGGCGGCGTGGGGGGGGGGGTGCGGTCCAGACAACGCAGGTGTGTCCAGACCGTTTGCGGGGTGTGCCGCGGCAGCTGTCATATGCAGCCGCTGCGACCCAAAACACGGCGGATAGCTGCCTGCCTTTGCAGCTAGGCTGCCTTTGCAGCTATCCCTTCCCCGCCCCCTGCCTTGCAATGCCAATATTATCGGCATTGCTAGACAGGGGGAGGGGCCACAATGATATGATCATGCGGCCACGCCACCAATCCCGCCCCTAAATGTCATCCTCCGTCATAGCCACGCCCCTGCTGCTCCGACCCGTCTGTCTCCTCCCGGAGGGGGCAGCCAGATTGTCGGTAAGTATGTCGTAGATGTGTGTGGGGGGGGGAAAGGGGGGGGGGGGGTCAAAGATGCAGAGATCTGGTCTCCCGTTTCCCCATAGGATCCCTGCCTCATTGGAGATAGAGAATACGTTGTGTAACATATTGCACACAGTATATATTTACTATTTTTTACACATTATTGTTTGGTATATAGAATAATGGCCCACATTCCGAGTTGATCACTCGCTGCCATTTTTCGTAGCGCAGCGATCAGGTTACTACTGCGCATACGTATGCACCGCAATGCGCACGCGCTTCGTACGGGTACAAACAGCATCGTTGCTGTGCAATGTTTCTACCGACGAATCCATTCGCACAACCGATTGCAAGGAGATTGACAGGAAGAGGGCGTTTGTGGGTGTCAACTGACCGTTTTCTGGGAATGGTAGGGAAAACGCAGGCGTGTCCAAGCGTTTGCAGGGCGGGCGTCTGACGTCAATTTCCGGGACCGGACAGGCTGAAGTGATCGCAGCGGCTGAGTAAGTTCAGACCTACTCAGAAACTGCAAAAAAAAAATTTGTACCGCTCGGCTGCACATGCGATTTCACACTTGCAAAGCGAAAATACAGTCCCCTAGAGGCGGCGACTATCTGATCGCAGCGCTGCAAAAAGTAGCTAGCGAGCGATCAACTCGGAATGAGGGCCAATGTTGTGATACGAAGAGGCTTATTGATAACAACCCTTTATCTCAGATGCAGATGGGATGTGATAAATTCACAAGAATGTATCAAATATCTCGTGCAGAGAAAGAGCTTGTGAGACTCCCCCCACCGGATACATTTCTGTGATACTATAATAATTGGCCTGGAACATACAGACATAGGATATTATTGTACTTTTATTGATATTAGATTGGGAACGATTTCTCACAATGTCTCGTGTGTTAAATGGCCCTTGAACAATGCATGAACAGAAACTCTTTATTTGGGTAGCTGCGGTATGGAATAGTCATTTATCGCTGTAAAACGATCGCCATTCGCTACCGTAGAACTTTTTAATGTCTAAGTCACAGGTGTGAAATTATAGAGCTACAGGTGCTGTTTTATCACATTGTAAAATATAACAATAATTCCTACTGTAGCGAGTGTAAAATAAACCTGCCGGAGCCCCGTCCCCAGTGAGCGCAGCTCGGATAATGTCAGGAGGAAGCGGAAAATGAGAAATGGATGAAATATTCCGGCTCTTGGGCAGGAAATGACTCTTTTTATGCATCCACTCGTTGCCAGAGGATCTGTAACACTTTCTAGCGAGATTATAAAATAGGGAATATGATGATAGGGCGACCAAACTGACACAGTGAGGGAATCTGGGACAGCCTGAGAGTAATGAATTCTGCTATGCATAGAGGTTGGCAGGGTGGCACCAGCCAGGGGCGCTGTCCAAAAGTTGGGCACCAGGGCCGTCTAAACAGCAGTGTAGGCCCCTGGGGCCCCTACCCACCCATATATGGGAATAAATATGTAAACAGTCAATAAAATGATAAAACAACCAGTACATATAATTAATGAGGGCTAGAGTGTTTTTAAAATTATTCTGGCAATAGGGAGAATAGTGCATGGCTGCTGGGTGACAAGCGGAGGCAGTGGGTGGCAGAATGTGACTGAGGTGCAGTGGGTGACAGCAGGAGGCAGTGGGTGACAGGAAGAGGCAGAGGGTGACAGCGTGAAAGGCAGAAGGTGACAGCAGGAGGCAATGGGTGACAGGGAGAGGCAGAGGGTGGCAGAGAGTAAGAGGGAAATGTAGCGGGTGACAGCAGGAAGCAATGGGTGACAGTGAGAGGCAGAGGGTGCCAGTGAGTGAGAGGGAAAGGCAGTGGGTGACAGCAGGAGGCAATGGGTGACAGGGAGAGGCAGAGGGTGCCAGAGAGTGAAAGGGAAAGGCAGTGGATGACAGCAGGATGCAATGTGTGACAGGAAGAGGCAGAGGGTGACAGCGTGAAAGGCAGAAGGTGACAGCAGGAGGCAATGGGTGACAGGTAGAGGCAGAAAGTGTCAGAGAGTGAGAGGGAAATGCGGTGGGTGACAGCAGGAGGCAATGGGTGACAGGGAGAGGCATAGGGTGCCAGGGAGTGAGAGGGAAAGGCAGTGTGTGACAGGGAGAAGGAGTGAGTGAAAGCAGGAGTCAGTGGATGACAGGGAGAGGCAGTGGGCAACAGCAGGAGTCAGTGGGTGATAGGGGTAGGCTGTGGGTGACATAGAGTGAGAAGGAATGGCAATGGGTAACAAAGAGAAGCAGCGGGTGACAGCAGGAGGCAGTAGATGACAGGGAGAGGCAATGGGAAACAGCATGAGGCAGTGGGTGACAGGGATAGGCAGTGGGTGACAGCAGGAGGCAGTGGGTGACAGGGAGAGGCAGTGGGTAACAAAAGGAGGCAATGAGTAACAGGGAGATGCATTAGGTGACAGTAGGAAGCAGTGGGTGACAGGGAAAGGCAGAGACTTACAGAGAGTAAGAGGAAAGGCAGTGGGTGTCACGGAGAGGCAGTGGGTAACAGCAGGAGGCAATGGGTGACAGGGAGATGCATTAGGTGACAGCAGGAAGCAGTGGGTGACAGGGAGAGGCATAGAGTGAGAGGGAAAGGCAGTGGGTGACATTAAACATGTTTTAAGCTAATAAAAAAACTAGAAAAGTAAAGACTAGTACTGGAGCTGGAGAAACTCTGTGCAGTCAGTATGGACCCATCTAGAGCTCCTCCCCTTGCCCGGGGCTGCAGAACTTTTATACAACTGCGGTGAGCTTAGGGCTCGATTCAGACCTAATCGCCGCTATGCGGGTGATTATCGAACTACTGCGCATGCGTATGCACTGCAATACGCTCGCGCGTCACGAAACAGCGCTAGGATGGTGCGAAAATTTAGATCGCACAGGCATTTGCATGGTGATTGACAGGAAGCGGACGTTTGTGGGTGGTAACTGACCGTTTTCAGGGAGTGTCATGAATAACGCAGGCGGGACCAAGCATTTTCAGGGCGGGTGTGTGATGTCAGCTCCACCCCGATCAGCCCGTTCTCATCGCACTGGAGGAGTAAGTCCTGGGCTGCGCACACTGCACACACTGCACACACTGCACAGAATAAGGAAAACATTGGATGGTGAGTGTGATGTGAACAGTTCTGCAGCTGTCCGCTGACAGGAATTTTCGTACACATGCGATCGCACACTTGCACGGGGTAAAATTTCACTCCCCCTGGTCGGCGACTAATTTGATCGCTGAGGAGAAAGGTAAAGTGTACACACAGAGGAGAGAGGTAATGTGTAACAATACAGTACATGCACCCGGGCACACAGAGGAGAGAGGTAATGTGTACACACATACAGTAAACACACTCGGCCACACAGAGGAGAGAGGTAATGTGTACACACAGAGGAGAGAGGTAATGTGTACACACATACTGTACACACAGAGGAGACAGGTATTGTGTAACAATACAGTACATGCACCCGGCCACACAGAGGAGAGAGGTAATGTGTACACACATACAGTGCACACACCCCGCCACACAGAGGAGAGAGGTTTTGTTTACACACATGCAGTACACGCACCCGGCCACACAGAGGAGAGAGGTAATGTGTACACACATAAAGTACACACACCCGGACACACAGATGAGAGAGGTAATCTGTACACACAGACAGTACACACACCCGGACACACAGAGGAGAGAGGTAATGTGTACACACAGAGGAGAGAGGTAATGTGTACACACATACAGTACACACACCCGGACACACAGAGGAGAGAGGTAATCTGTACATACATACAGTACACACACCCGGCCACACAAAGGAGAGAGGTAATGTGTACACACATGAAGTACACGCACCCGGTCAGAGGAGAGAGGTAATGTGTACACACATACTGTACACGCACCCGGTCAGAGGAGAGAGGTAATGTGTACACACATACAGTACACACACCCGGATACACAGAGGAGAGAGGTAATGTGTACACACATACAGTACACACACCCGGACACACAGAGGAGAGAGGTAATGTGAACACACATACAGTGCACACACCCGGCCACACAGAGGAGAGAGGTAATGTGTACACACATACAGTACACACACCCGGCCACACAGAGGAGAGAGGTAATGTGAACACACATACAGTGCACACACACGGCCACACAGTACACACACCCGGCCACACAGAGGAGAGAGGTAATGTGAACACACATACAATGCACACACCCGGCCACACAGAAGAGAGAGGTAATGTGTACACACATAAAGTACACACACCCGGTCACACAGAAGAGAGAGGTAATGTGTACACACATAAAGTACACACACCCGGTCACACAGAGGAGAGAGGTAATGTGTACACACATAAAGTACACACACCCGGTCACACAGAGGAGAGAGGTAATGTGTACACACAGAGGAGAGAGGTAATGTGTACACACATACTGTACATACACCCGACCACACAGAGGAGAGAGGTAATGTGTACACACATGCAGTGCACACACCGGACACACAGAGGAGAGAGGTAATCTGTACATACATACAGTGCACGCACCCGGCCACACAGAGGAGAGAGGTAATGTGTACACACATACAGTACACACACCCGGACACACAGAGGAGAGAGGTAATCTGTACATACATACAGTACACACACCCGGCCACACAAAGGAGAGAGGTAATGTGTACACACATGCAGTACACACACCCGGACACACAGAGGAGAGAGGTAATGTGTACACACATACTGTACACGCACCCGGTCAGAGGAGAGAGGTAATGTGTACACACATACAGTACACACACCCGGTCACACAAAGGAGAGAGGTAATGTGTACACACATACAGTACACACACCTGGCCACACAGAGGAGAGAGGTAATGTGTACATACATACAGTACACATACTTGGCCACACAGAGGAGAGAGGTAATGTGTACACACATACAGTACACACACCCGGCCACACAGAGGAGAGAGGTAATGTGTACACACATACAGTACACATACTTGGCCACACAGAGGAGAGAGGTAATGTGTACACACATGCAGTACACACGCCTGGCCACACAGAGGAGAGAGGTAATGTGTACATACATACAGTACACACACCCGGCCACACAGAGGAGAGAGGTAATGTGTACACACATACAGTACACACACCCGGCCACACAGAGGAGAGAGGTAATGTGTACACACATACAGTACACACACCCGGCCACACAAAGGAGAGAGGTAATGTGTACACACATACAGTACACACACACGGCCACACAGAGGAGAGAGGTAATGTGTACAGGCAGCGTATATAACAAAGCAGCGGTTATAGGGGGTAATTCAGATCTGATCACAGCAGCAGATTTGTTAGCAGTTGGGCAAAACCATGGCCCTCAATCCGAGTTGATCGCTCACTGACGATTTTTGCAGCGCAGCGATCAGGTGAAAAAACGGCATTTATGCGCATGCGCTAAGTACTTTCACACAAAACTTTGTAGTTTTACACAAGGTCGAGCGACGCTTTTCAGTCGCTCGAGTGATCGGTGAATGATTGACAGGAAGTGGGTGATTCTGGGCAGCAACTCAGCGTTTTCAGAGAGTGTGCAGAAAAACGCAGGTGTGCCAGGTAAAAACGCAGGAGTGACTGGGGAAACGGGGGAGTGGCTGGCCGAACGCAGGGCGTGTTTGTGACGTCAAACCAGGAACTAAACAGACTGATCTGATCGCAATCTAGGAGTAGGTCTGGAGCTACTCAGAAACTGCAGGAAAAGATTTTCGAGCAAATCTGCTAATCTTTCGTTCGCAATTCTGCTAAGCTAAGATACACTCCCAGAGGGCGGCGGCCTAGCGTGTGCAATGCTGCTAAAAGCAGCTAGCGAGCGAACAACTCGGAATGAGGGCCCATGTGCACTGTAAGTGTGGCAGATATAACATTTGCAGAGAGAGTTAGATTTGGGTGGGATATTTCGTTTCTGTGCAGGGTAAATACTGGCTGCTTTATTTTTACACTGCAATTTAGATTTCAGTTTGAATACACCCCACCCAAATCTAACTCTCTCTGCACATGTTACATCTGCCCCACCTGCAGTGCACATGGGCCCTCATTCCGAGTTGTTCGCTCGCTAGCTGCTTTCAGCAGCATTGCACACGCTAAGCCGTCGCCTACTGGGAGTGAATATTAGCTTTGCAGAATTGCGAACGAAATATTAGCAGAATTGCAAATAGAATAGCGAATAGAAATTTCTTTGCAGTTTCCGAGTAGCTCGAGACTTACTCTGCCACTGCGATCAGTTCAGTCAGTTTCGTTCCTGGTTTGACGTCACAAACACGCCCTGCGTTCGCCCAGCCACTCCCCCGTTTCTCCAGACACTCCCGCGTTTTTCCCTGACACGCCTGCGTTTTTTCGCACACACCCATAAAACGGTCAGTTTCCGCCCAGAAACACCCACTTCCTGTCGATCACCAGAACGATGAAAAATCTTCGTTAAGCCGTGAGTAAAATACCAAACTTTTGTGCTACTTTACTTGGCGCAGGCGCACTGCGAACATTGCGCATGCGCAGTTTGCGACTTATCGCACCGATGCGAAGAAAAAGAACGAGCGAACAACTCGGAATGAGGGCCATGGTTTTGCCCAACTGCTAACAAATTTGCTGCTGCAATCAACTCTGAATTAGATCCTTAGGCAGCAGATAAAATAGGGCAGTGGTCTCAGGAAGCACATATAACAAGGCAGTGGTCTCAGGCAGCACATACTGTATAACAAGGCAGCGGTCTTAGGCTGCAGATATAATAGGGCAGCGGTCTTAGGAAGCACATATAACAAGGCAGCGATCTCAGGCAGCACATATAACAAGGCAGCGATCTCAGGCAGCACATATAACAAGGCAGAGGTCTTAGGTGGTCATTCTGAGTTGTTCGCTCGCTAGCTGTTTTTAGCAGTCGTGCAAACGCTATGCCGCCTCCCACTGGGAGTGTATTTTAGCTTAGCAGAAGGATCGCAGAGCGGCTACAAAGTTTTTTTGTACAGTTTTAGAGTAGCTCAAAACCTACTCAGCGCTTGCGATGACTTCAGACTGTTCAGTTCCTGTTTTGATGTCACAAACACGCCCTGCGTTTTTCCTGGCACGCCTGCATTTTTCCTGGCACGCCTGCGTTTTTTCGAACACTCCCTGAAAATGGTCAGTTGACACCCAGAAACGCCCACTTCATGTCAATCACACTGCGGCCAGCAGTGCGACTGAATAGCTTCGCTAGACCTTGTGTGAAAGTACATAGGTGGTCATTCCGAGCTGTTCGCTCGCCAGCTGCTTTTAGCAGCTTTGCACACGCTAAGCCGCCGCCTACTGGGAGTGAATCTTAGCATAGTAGATTTGCGAACGAAAGATTAGCAGATTTGCTAATAGACAGTTCTTAGCAGTTTCTGAGTAGCTCGAGACTTACTCTGCCACTGCGATCAGCTCAGTCAGTTTCGTTCCTGGTTTGACGTCACAAACACACCCAGCGTTCGCCCAGACACTCCCCCGTTTCTCCAGCCACTCCCGCGTTTTTCCCAGAAACGGCAGCGTTTTTTCAAACACTCCCATAAAACAGCCAGTTTCCGCCCAGAAACACCCACTTCCTGTCAATCACACTACGATCACCAAAACAAAGAAAAAACCTTGTAATGCCGTGAGTAAAATACCAAACTTAATAGCAAATTTACTTGGCGCAGTCGCACTGCGGACATTGCGCATGCGAATTAGTGAGTAAACACTCCGTTGCGGAAAAAAAATAACGAGCGATCAACTCGGAATGACCACCATAGTTCGTTGTAATAGTACGTCGCGCGTGCACATTGTGCAGCATACGCATGCGCAGAAATGCAGTTTTTTTGCCTGATCGCTGCGCAGCGAACGAATGCAGCTAGCGATCAACTCAGAATGACCACCTTAGGCAGCAGATATAATAGAGCAGCAGTCTCAGGCAGCGCATGTAAAGGCAGCAGTCTCAGGCAGCACATATAACAAGGCAGCGGTCTCAGGCAGCACATATAACAAGGCAGCGGTGTCAGGCAGCACATATAACAAGGCACTGGTCTCAGGAAGCACATATAACAAGGCAGCAGTCTCAGGTAGCACATATAACAGGGGGGTGGTCTTCTGTTTGCCGGCGGTCGGGCTCCCGGCGCTCAGTATACCGGCGCCGGGAGCCCGACAGCCGGCATACCGACACTTATTTTCCCTCGTGGGGGTCCACGACCCCCATAGAGGGAGAATAAAATAGTGTGGCGCGCGTAGCGCGCCACCGTGCCCGTAGCGTGGCGAGCGCAGCGAGCCCGCAAGGGGCTCATTTGCGCTCGCCAAGCTGTCGGTAAGCCGGCGGTCGGGCTCCCGGCGCCGGGATGCTGGTCGCCGGGAGCCCGACCGCCGGCCAGCCGTAGTGAACCCATAACAAGGCACTGGTCTCAGGAAGCACATATAACAAGGCAGCGGTCTCAGGCAGCACATATAACAAGGCAGCGGTGTCAGGCAGCACATATAACAAGGCACTGGTCTCAGGAAGCACATATAACAAGACAGCGGTCTCAGGCAGCACATATAACAAGGCACTGGTTTCAGGCAGCACATATAACAAGACAGCAGTCTCAGGAAGCACATATAACAAGACAGCGGTCTCAGGCAGCACATATAACAAGGCACTGGTTTCAGGCAGCACATATAACAAGACAGCAGTCTCAGGAAGCACATATAAATAGGAAGCGGTCTCAGGAAACACATATAACAAGGCAGCGGTCTTAGGCAGCAGATATAATAGATATAATAGGGCAGCTGTCTCAGGCAGCGCATATAACAAGACAGCGGTCTCATGAAGCACATATAACAAGGCAGCGGTCTTAGGCAGCTGATATAATAGATATAATAGGGCAGCGGTCTCAGGTAGCGCATGTAAAGGCAGCAGTCGCAGGCAGCACATATAACAAGGCAGCGGTCTCAGGCAGCACATATAACAAGACAGCGGTCTCAGGAAGCACATATAACAAGGCAGCGGTGTCAGGCAGCACATATAACAAGGCACTGGTCTCAGGAAGCACATATAACAAGGCAGCGGTCTCAGGCAGCACATATAACAAGGCACTGGTTTCAGGCAGCACATATAACAAGACAGCAGTCTCAGGAAGCACATATAACAAGGTAGCGGTCTCAGGAAACACATATAACAAGGCAGCGGTCTTAGGCAGCAGATATATAATAGATATAATAGGGCAGCGGTCTCAGGCAGCGCATATACAAGACAGCGGTCTCATGAAGAACATATAACAAGGCAGCGGTCTTAGGCAGCAGATATAATAGATATAATAGGGCAGCGGTCTCAGGTAGCGCATGTAAAGGCAGCAGTCTCAGGCAGCACATATAACAAGGCAGCGGTCTCAGGCAGCACATATAACAAGACAGCGGTCTCAGGAAGCACAGCGGCTGCCCTCCCATGAAGAAGAGATGTTGGACAATTAATCATGAGACTTTGAGATGTCCATAAGGCTCCTGAGACTACGGGTGTCACCCTAACAGGTCAAAAGAACAATCACTGTGCAGTATCCAAACAATGTGACTTGCTGCTTTGAACCAATGGGTTAACGCCTTGTGTTGCAGTGGAGAAGTTACACCAAGGGGGGGGCAGTCCGGGGCATTTGCATGAATAAATAGGCCGTGCTCTGGCACTTGCAGTGTGTGGCCTCCTCGCTTCTCTTCTCACCTGTGGAATTGGCTTGAGGGCCTACAATCAGCCTCCCCTTCCATTAGCTTAAACCACACCAGATGTGGTCTCCCTGGTAATTGATTTCACCAGCCACAATGCATCTATTGTTTTATATTCCTCCAAATAAACAGCGTGCGCCCCTCTCCCCTCGTATTCCCCACCTCACCAGGGGGCAGAGGTTATTCAATTAAAAAGAGCGCAGAAAGTGTAACTAATAATCCGCGGAAAGAAGGCGGCTAATGTGAAAGCAAACCTTCGTCTGGGAGAGCAGGCCTCACCGGGACCGGCCATAACTATGATGGATGTCTGGTGTGTGTAAGGCCTTATTATTTGTGATGTGAGTGGCGGGTGGGGGCGCGGTGGCCTCATTGGGCGATACACCTGCTGGGCCTCGGAGAAGCAGGAACAGCTGTACGCATTGATTTAGGCCCTCGCTACCACAGCTACAAGCGCGGATCAGGCAACAGCTCATAAAGAGCGTTTCTTTATGACTTCCCTCTTCCCCTCCTCTCTGCAAACAAATGGCCACATCATATGTTTTCCTAGCCCTGCAGTCAGTCAGGATGAAGCCCCGGGCCGAGGTGTGACGTTGCCACGGTGTCAGGGCTTTAATGGCTTGTTACAGAGCTTGTTCTGGATACAGCAAGACAACCAGGAGATTAGGGAACATGTGAGGGGATCTGGGGAGCAGGCAGTTATCCCCTGCCATCTTATGGCGGCCCACGGATACATGTCACTGCTGGGGGGGGAGGGGGGCGAGGGGGCTCGGAGATGGGTCTTACTTGTCACAATTGGATCTGAGACAGATACAGATGAGATAATCCCACATCCATGAGAATAGAAAGGCTGCGGCGCTTAGTACAATGGCGCTTAGTACAACTGCCAGTTTCCCTATATAACTGTCATCCATTTTGGCGGTGACGCAGTCTCGTCGTTTGCAAGTCACGGTACGTAACGCCGGTAGGGACAGAGAGATACAGAAAGGAAAGCTGAGATCTTCTCCTGATAGTGACAGTCTGTTGTCTAAGGCTGAAAAACACAAATGATTACATTGCAAAAGTACTCATACCCCCCTGGTGTAAACCAATCAGCCACGGGTCCCACAACTTGTTCATTGGCTCCGGCTGGGAACTGCTGCCGATCGCCTGTTGTTAATGGTTTGATAAATATAAATGACAACAACGTATTTTCCTGCAGCGCCTTTCTCTATAAGGACTGACAGCGTTTAATAAAGTTGGGAACGTGGGTTGTTGGGAACTGTTTATCGGAGAAAGTATTTTATCACGGTGTGTGCGCCCGTCATTCATTTCATAATGTCTGCCATGCGGTGAAACCTGCGGCGGATGCGGCTGCCGACGGGAATGGAGGGATCGCAGCGGGTATCGGAGATATCTGTGGTCCCTCAGTGATACATTTGGGGGATACTAAATATTTGTGGTAAACCCGTTTTCGCTTAAGCCGTAAATATTCAATGATAAATGGCCCCCAGGTGCTGATGTCATTCAGTAGGATCCAGAGAAAAAAGACATTGCTGACCTATGGAATACCATTGGGAAACTCCTGGTCACCTGTCACCTGCGTTCATATTGGACTGTTTCCCCCGCAACGTGTGCTCCCACACCTGTGCTCTGGCCATAAGTGATAGCGGAAATAAATCACATGACAGCATGGGCGTCATTGCTCCAGTGGTAGAAGCCACCATGTGGGTGTGGCTGCTGCAGTAAAACAAGATGGTTGGTGCACATCCGCATGACCCTGTGCATCTGTACACAGCTCTGATAAGACCAAATCACCCCCTCAGGATCTCCCCCCCAGGATCTCCCCCTCAGGATCTCCCCCTCAGGATCACCCCCCCAGGATCTCCCCCTCAGGATCTCCCGCTCAGGGCTGGGTAGCAAGTAATAGCTGATATGGCAAATCCAAAAATATTCACCACTCTGAATGCCACATGTGGATTCTGGCAGATCACATCGTACAAGGAATCATCCATGATCACCACATTCATGACACCTGTGGGCAGGTACGCCTTCCTCCGGATGCCCTACGGCATATGCACTGGCAGTGACATATTCCAACGTTGGAAGGATCATCTCTTCATGGGATAGCCTTGTGAGACCATTGTGGATGACATCCTCGTTTGGAGTGCACCATGGAAGAACGTGACATGGCGCCTCTGCAAGGTCCTCCAGAGAATCAGCAAAATCAACATGGCGTTATACCCTGATAAGTGTCGTATAAAAGTCACTGAGGTCCAGTATGTTGGTCATCTCCTAACTTCAGGGGGTGATATGCCAGAGCCTGCCAAGACACAGGCCTTCAACACATACCTACCCGCAGGGTAGACCAACTGTCTTTCAAAATGTCTGCCACACTACCGTGAGGTCACAAACCCTCTCCAGCAGCTTCTGCACAACAACACTAAATGGTTGGACGGCCACGCTGACACTATTTCTCCTCTCAAGGCTATGCTCACTTCCAGCCCGGTGGTCCAAATTTTTGCTGTACATGCTTCTGTTGTGATCTCGGCCTTTAAGGTTTGGGATAAATCATCTTCTCCAAAGACAAGTGTCAATGTCATCGACAAAATAAAATGACACTTATGTGCACATGGCGAACCGCTTACTGACAATACAGTTCACGAGTGGTCAGTTCCAGACTACCACCAGTGAATGGGACATCTCATATCTCACCAGCCATCTCTGCTATCCAGAGTCCAGCAGAAAGGGCAGTACGTTCTGCCAAGTACCTGTTAGATAAATGTTACAGAGATAGTTCTGATGTAATTATGGTGCTTCTGTATTTGAGAGATGGACTTTCTTCTCCTTAAATACAGCGCTCACACAGATAAGGAGAAAGTGCCTAATAATCACATTTATTAAAAGATAATGTTTAAAAATACAACACTTGTCTCCTAGGTAACATCACATAATCACAAAAGGTCTTTTAAAAACATCTGATAATTGTCATATTGAAAACCAGTCTCCCCAAAAGCCTAGTTGAATACAGTTCCTTCCAGAATCTCAGGTGACAGACTCTTCAGGGTGACAGACGCTGGTCAGTGCGCTTCACGAACATGGTGGGGTCCTGGCAACTGTGCCCTATCATCTGCAGCTTACAGTGGACCTCCCAGCACCTGCAGAATACCCGCTGCCCAGGCTGTGCTAGGATAAACAGCTCCCACTGCCTCTTACTTCTCTTGTGGTGTGAAATACACACATATTCCGGCAGCTTCCAGCCTTTCCACATCCTGACACACCCTCACCCAGTTCCTCTAAGTGGCGTTGTTTGTTTCACAATCCTGGGCCAGCAAAACAGGAAACCCACGAGGAGCATGCTGGGAGATGTAGTCATACTAGGCAGTGACTACTTGGGGGACAGAAGTCCCAGCACAATCTCTGCCCAGAGGAAAGACCACCAGACTGCCGGGCTCCATTTCAGAACTATTGGGTTAGTAAACAAAAAGACACCCTCAACTATAGTCCAAATACCTTCCCAAGTATAACAGACGCCACCTCCTAGGGGTGTGTGAGCCATCACCTCCACCTCACCTGAGACCAGCTGAGGGTGTCAGAACACCCATTATCATGAACATTGAGTCCCCTGAAGACCCCTATTGGGTGCAGGACAGTGCCACGCCCTTGCCGAATAGTGAGACGCCATTTTCGCAATATTCAGACGTCAAACACATCACTAGTCCCTGTTTTTGTCACCATGTCTGGGAGAATTACCAATTCTGCAATAACCAATCAGTTCCTGTCATTTTTCAAACACATGACAGCTAGGAGCTGATTGCCTGGAACACCATTTAAGATAAGTATTGAGTGTTAATAATAATTTCACTTTCATCTGGTACCTGGTCTTTTCGGGAATATGCTGCAAATTTTTGATGATAAAAAGTCCTCTATGTAATAAATATCGAGGAGATATTCCACCCCCGCAAAATGCAAATAATCAATCAAAAGATAAAAGATAAAAAGGCTTTATTCTGGGAAGAAATAGGAATTCCTAATTCAGATCGCACCTGCGTACATCTGCAAGCTTTGGCTCAGTAACGGTGACCGCTCCAGGCCAGTATAAACTGAGGAGATAAGTATGGCTGCCAGTATAGACGGAGGAGATACGTATGGCTGCCAGTATAGATGGAGGAGGTAAGTATAGCTGCCAGTATAGACGGAGGAGATACGTATGGCTGCCAGTATAGACGGAGGAGATACGTATGGCTGCCAGTATAGATGGAGGAGGTAAGTATAGCTGCCAGTATAGACGGAGGAGATACGTATGGCTGCCAGTATAGACGGAGGATATACGTTTGACTGCCAGTATAGACAGAGGAGATAAGTATGGCTGCCAGTATAGACGGCGGAGATACGTATGGCTGCCAGTATAGACTGAGGAGATACGTATGGCTGCCAGTATAGATGGAGGAGATACGTATGGCTGCCAGTATAGACTGAGGAGATACGTATGAGTGCCAGTATAGACGGAGGAGATACGTATGGCTGCCAGTATAGATGGAGGAGATAAGTATGGCTGCCAGTATAGACGGAGGAGATACGTATGGCTGCCAGTATAGACTGAGGAGATACGTATGGCTGCCAGTATAGACGGAGGAGATACGTATGGCTGCCAGTATAGACGGAGGATATACGTATGGCTGCCAGTATAGACGGAGGAGATAAGTATGGCTGCCAGTATAGATGGAGGAGGTACGTATGGCTGCCAGTATAGATGGAGTAGATATGTATGGCTGCCAGTATAGACGGAGGAGATACGTATGGCTGCCAGTATAGACGGAGGAGATACGTATGGCTGCCAGTATAGACAGAGGAGATAAGTATGGCTGCCAGTATAGATGGAGAGATATGTATGGCTGCCAGTATAGATGGAGGAGATACGTATGGCTGCCAGTATAGACGGAGGAGATACGTATGGCTGCCAGTATAGAGAGAGGAGATACGTATGGCTGCCAGTATAGACGGAGGAGATACGTATGGCTGCCAGTATAGACGGAGTAGATACGTATGGCTGCCAGTACAGACGGAGGACACACGTATGGCTGCCAGTATAGATGGAGTAGATATGTATGGCTGCCAGTATAGACGGAGGAGATACGTATAGCTGCCAGTATAGACGGAGGAGATACGTATGGCTGCCAGTATAGACGGAGGAGATAAGTATGGCTGCCAGTATAGATGGAGAGATATGTATGGCTGCCAGTATAGATGGAGGAGATACGTATGGCTGCCAGTATAGACAGAGGAGATACGTATGGCTGCCAGTATAGACGGAGGAGATACGTATGACTGCCAGTATAGACGGAGGAGATACGTATGGCTTGCAGTATAGACGGAGGAGATACGTATGGCTTGCAGTATAGACGGAGGATACGTATGGCTGCCAGTATAGACAGAGGAGATACGTATGGCTGCCAGTATAGACGGAGGAGATACGTATGGCTGCCAGTATAGATGGAGGAGATACGTATGGCTGCCAGTATAGACGGAGGAGATACGTATGGCTGCCAGTATAGACGGAGGAGATACGTATGGCTTCCAGTATAGACGGAGGAGATACGTATGGCTGCCAGTATAGACGGAGGAGATACGTATGGCTTGCAGTATAGACGGAGGAGATACGTATGGCTGCCAGTATAGACAGAGGAGATACGTATGGCTGCCAGTATAGACGGAGGAGATACGTATGGCTGCCAGTATAGACGGAGGAGATACGTATGGCTGCCAGTATAGACAGAGGAGATAAGTATGGCTGCCAGTATAGATGGAGGAGATACGTATGGCTGCCAGTATAGACGGAGGAGATACGTATGGCTGCCAGTATAGACGGAGGAGATACGTATGGCTTGCAGTATAGACGGAGGAGATACGTATGGCTGCCAGTATAGACAGAGGAGATACGTATGGCTGCCAGTATAGACGGAGGAGATACGTATGGCTTGCAGTATAGACGGAGGAGATACGTATGGCTGCCAGTATAGACAGAGGAGATACGTATGGCTGCCAGTATAGACGGAGGAGATACGTATGGCTGCCAGTATAGATGGAGGAGATACGTATGGCTGCCAGTATAGATGGAGAGATATGTATGGCTGCCAGTGTAGACGGGGGAGATACGTATGGCTGCCAGTATAGACGGAGGAGATACGTATGGCTGCCAGTATAGACGGAGGAGATACGTATGACTGCCAGTATAGACGGAGGAGATACGTATGGCTGCCAGTATAGACGGAGGAGATACGTATGGCTGCCAGTATAGACGGAGGAGATACGTATGGCTGCCAGTATAGATGGAGGAGATACGTATGGCTGCCAGTATAGACGGAGGAGATACGTATGGCTGCCAGTATAGACGGAGGAGATACGTATGGCTTCCAGTATAGACGGAGGAGATACGTATGGCTGCCAGTATAGACGGAGGAGATACGTATGGCTTGCAGTATAGACGGAGGAGATACGTATGGCTGCCAGTATAGACAGAGGAGATACGTATGGCTGCCAGTATAGACGGAGGAGATACGTATGGCTGCCAGTATAGACGGAGGAGATACGTATGGCTGCCAGTATAGACAGAGGAGATAAGTATGGCTGCCAGTATAGATGGAGGAGATACGTATGGCTGCCAGTATAGACGGAGGAGATACGTATGGCTGCCAGTATAGACGGAGGAGATACGTATGGCTTGCAGTATAGACGGAGGAGATACGTATGGCTGCCAGTATAGACAGAGGAGATACGTATGGCTGCCAGTATAGACGGAGGAGATACGTATGGCTTGCAGTATAGACGGAGGAGATACGTATGGCTGCCAGTATAGACAGAGGAGATACGTATGGCTGCCAGTATAGACGGAGGAGATACGTATGGCTGCCAGTATAGATGGAGGAGATACGTATGGCTGCCAGTATAGATGGAGAGATATGTATGGCTGCCAGTATAGACGGGGGAGATACGTATGGCTGCCAGTATAGACGGAGGAGATACGTATGGCTGCCAGTATAGACGGAGGAGATACGTATGGCTGCCAGTATAGACGGAGGAGATACGTATGGCTGCCAGTATAGACAGAGGAGATAAGTATGGCTGCCAGTATAGACGGAGGAGATACATATGGCTGCCAGTATAGACGGAGGAGATACATATGGCTGCCAGTATAGACAGAGGAGATACGTATGGCTGCCAGTATAGACGGAGGAGATACGTATGGCTGCCAGTATAGACAGAGGAGATACATATGGCTGCCAGTATAGACGGAGGAGATAGGTATGGCTGCAAGTATAGATGGAGGAGATACACATGGCTGCCAGTATAGACGGAGGAGATATGTATGGCTGCCAGTATAGATGGAGTAGATATGTATGGCTGCCAGTACAGACGGAGGAGATACGTATGGCTGCCAGTATAGACGGAGGAGATACGTATGGCTGCCAGTATAGACGGAGGAGATACGTATGGCTGCCAGTATAGATGGAGGAGATACATATGGCTGCCAGTATAGACGGAGGAGATACGTATGGCTGCCAGTATAGACGGAGGAGATACGTATGGCTGCCAGTATAGACAGAGGAGATACGTATGGCTGCCAGTATAGACGGAGGAGATACGTATGGCTGCCAGTATAGACTGTCAAAGTCAAAAAATATCGTAATACATATGCCTTGTACTAACCCCATGCACATGCCTGCTGCGCGTGCACTTGCTCTGCCGTGCGTGCGCATATCCGCAATTTGTGTAACGGAGCTTTTAACGGCCATGCGCTTTAGCGCGTGGTATGCACATTTACGGTAGAGTTTGTGAGCGCATAGAGGGTTATTAGAACATTACATATTTAACCCAAATAGTGTACATTTTAGATATAGTTCCCCTAGACCATGTCAGCGAGTATTACTAGTTTAAACAGTTCCTGGACAGAGGGATTCGCCTTTGCATGATAGGAAGGGTCAGATAAAGGTTGGAAGGTGATGTCTAGTATCCAGCTGTAGGGTATTTTGAGGGTAACATTCCGTGTTGGTTAGAGAAAGATCGCATGTTCCTGCGTATAGTTATGTACAAAAGTAGAATATGAACATTAACTCTATTTACTGTATTTTATGTATGCGGCGGGAATCCAGAGGATACCACCCACAAGAGCAGTTGGGGAAAGACATCATATATTACAAAAAGGGAGAGAAGAATAACTTGCGCCTTAGTTGCAGCCCTGGACTAAACTCACAAGAGCACCACTCCTTGATAATCATACATATACACAAGAAAAATTGGAGTAGTCCACAGGCGCCACTAAATATAGGACAATCCAGATATACAATCTTCCCAAGTATAAACTCTGGTTTGGAGATTCCTCAGCCAATCAAAAGGAGGAATTTTGATTGGCTGAGGAATCTCCAAACCAGAGTTTATACTTGGAAAGATTGTATATCTGGATTGTCCTATATTTAGTGGCGCCTGTGGACTACTCCAATTTTTCTTGTGTATATGGGGAAAGACATTGCCCACCCTTTCAAATCCACCTATGACCTTTCCTGTAATGTAGAGACATATCCCTGTGTCCAATGGACAATGAGATTACAGTGACCATTGTATTGTGTATGCATGTTGTGTATAAAAAGACCATTGTTGCCTGGCTGGTCAGAAGACTCTGAACGCTATCTGTATGACCAGCGGAGGACCGAGCGGGGTTGCGCTTACGAACATTCTCACGTATGTACATTCTCTGTAGCCATTATTCTGTTTAGATTTACTTGTTAGCCTGTAGTGTATGATTTGTACTGTTTACCTTTTGGAATTAATCCACTGAGGCCTTAGAACCCTGTGGTTGCAACTACAAATCAGTGTGGTGTCTTCACTTTCCTGCAAGGAGGTTTAAAGTGTATTTATCTGTATAAGGTGTATAAGCATTGATAAGGTGTACGCACTGTGGGTACTTTGTATCGCCAGCGCTACTTAAGGTTTAAAGGTATTACATCATTACAGTACTTCGCTGTTAAAGGTTTAAAGTGTAAGCATATCATTACATTGTATCACTATCAAGGTTTAAAGGTAATCCATTGTGTGTGCGCACGCTGAGCGTACTCTGTACACTCAGAGCGGTGTGTGTACGCCAAGTGCGTACCACGTGCAGGACTCTGTACGCAAATAGCGTACAAAGTGCGTAGCACGTGTAGTCAGTTTAGCGGCCATAGCGGCTCCACTGTAAAAGTGTATTTAGAGGTATAGCTTTGTGGTCTAAGATAATATCGACATTATCAATTGGGAGCTCGTCCGGTTCCTTCTCATACCCGCAGCCTAGCAAGTTTACGCAGACTTTATCTATCAGCAAAGGGCGGAAAGGTATCCCCGGAAGCCTTCTTTTGGTTGGTGGATACACTAGTGCGGATCAGATAACGTCTGCCTTGCATGGTTTGAAGGGATGCTGGAGGGATCCGTAAGGTAAGAACGCAAAAGCTATTTTTAAAATCTGCAAATTTCTGTTTGGCGCCAAATGCGCACGCAACACACGCATACACTTGTATTTTGTACTTTGCATATCTGCTCGCATGTTTGCCATAAGCATTGATTACTAGATTCATTTTGACCTGTACTGAGAAAATTTGTTGCTATTTAGTTAAAATATAGAGTTAATAGTTAAGGAAGTAAGTGTAAGACGCACACGCAGCCTGGCCTAGTTGTAAAGGTTTATACAGTAGAAACTGTGTGGTGTGTTAAGTGAGCGATTATAGTTAAATATCGCTTACATTTATAGAAGTGTGGGATTTGTAGTACTACGGACGTACGGCCTTTGTACACGTGTCTCGGACAACGTTCGGGACTGCGTACGCAACGTAAAGGCCTACACACGTGGCATGTTTACGCAACGTGCGTACAGGTACGCCCACTAAATACAAATCACACAATAGCATTGTTTCAGTTTAGGCGATACGGTAGCCACGCGATAATAGCACAAATTGATCAGTTTCCAATATTTAGTTTAAATACCTTTCTTACTGTATCACCTCTGGAATTATTCTGTTTTATCTGAATGAAAGTTAATTTTCTGTACAGAAAAACCAAAGTGTATATGAGTGAACGAGCGTGAGTGTGCAAACAATAAAGGTTTTGTGGACCCAGGGAATTCGGGATCCCGTAGGAGACCACACCAGGTGAGTGGACACTTGGTGGCGTGAGATTGGCTTGCTCACGTTAACATTGATTAAGGTATAAAGGAGCAATTAGTATAACAGCAGACCAAGAGGTCAGCGAAGTCAGAAAACCGCTGACAAAGTCACGCGAAGCTCTGAATACCGCGGCCTGATAGGTCCGCGAGGTTTTGTGTAGAGAGCGCAGCCCCGGGGGTTGGCGTAGTACCCATATAGGCCCGTTCAGATACGCTCCGGCTGAGGTTTCGCATCCTGTAAAACGATTCCATTGGTCGTACGGCTGATAAGTAACAGTTACCTATACGCTGTGCGATTGTACCGCGCGTTCGTGAGTGCAATACTTAGCCCACCGCAATACCCTTTTACGAGTTGTGCATAAAATCGCGGGCTCTTTGGCGCTAAGTGTAGTACACGCAACGTGATTTGTGTAAAAAATTTTTTGTTTTAAGGGAGTTTCGCTGGTCACTCAGGAAATCTCCAACAACCAATATTTACTGGGAAGGGTAAGTCACTCCCACACACTCTCAGTAAATAAAGGTTACACAGGGGCCCGAGGTTGGGTACGACCGGCGCTGACGACAGTGTTTAGGTGTATTGGCCAACGTGGGCGTGAGTGGGTGAGAGCGCTCGGAGATCTTTCACCGTTGCCTTACCACTGAGTATTTTGTTTTTTGTAGGAATTAGCTGAGAAGGCAATACCTGCAAAAGATGGGGGCCAGTTGCTCAAGTAGGGGACGATCAACCAGGGTTCAGGTTGATATTCCGCGGCCCAAGGGGTCGGCGAGGTACATAATGTGTGAGAAATATGGCTCACACACAGAGGTTTTATGCATTGAATGGGAACGTATGACTGCGGAAGACAGGGAACCATTCCCTAAGGTAGGCAGTTTTAATCCAGAGGTGTTGCAGAATTTAAGGCTTAGGATATGTCTGATAAAATCCCGAAAAGAGAGGATCAGACACTCAAACTGTTTACATTTATGGCAACGAGAGAGTGATATGCAGAGGGGATTAGCTCAAATAGCTGGTTCCAACCCTGGCAGGAAACTGATTGCAACTGCACCACCACCACCGTATATTACAGGGGAGAAAGTGGCTACAGAGAATGGCATACTAATATATGATAAGAGTGAACTTGATAAATGTATTAATGCTAACCCGTGCAAGTTGTATCCCATCTTAAACTTCCCTCAGGACTGCGACCAAGAAGATGAGCCCAGCACGATATCGGCACTCTCTCTAGCAGCCACCATACAAGACACACAAGTGGGCACGGCCCAACCAGTAAGAGCAGTAGCAAAGGCCCCTAGCGGAGGGACAGGTGAGGTCGTGTCCACAGGTAAGTACGGTACAGTACATTATGCAGAGACAATTGCACCTCACATTGTAGAAGTAACCCAGAATGATGTAATTAAACTAAATCCTGTCAGGGTGATCACAGTCCCCAATGGGAAGACTGATGCTCAGGGAATCACTCCCGTCAGGAACATTGCTATGCATTGTCCCTGGTCCCGGACAGAATTGAGGACAATTATGTCTGAATTTCCCAACCCCAGAAAAGATGTAGCCGCATGTCAGAGGTTTATTAGAGAACTAGGTAACGCCACCGAACCCACAAACAAAGATTGTCGGACAGTGCTACGGGCATGTTTGCCCTCTAATATTGACCCTGTGAAATTCATTGCTGATTGTAAATTAGACGCAGAAGTACCTCTCACTGATGAATACACTCAGGAGAATGTACGACAGATCAATCTGCAATTAGGAGTATATTTCCCAACTGTTGTCAAGTGGAATAAAATCTTCTCCATTAGACAAAAAGAAGGTGAAGCTGCTTCTGAATATTTCCATCGAGCACTGCAGGAAATGGCTAGATACACTGGGGTCGAGGACATTAAGGAAAATGTACATCATAGAGAGGTAGCTGTGTCCTTATTATTGGACGGTTTAAAAGAAATGTTGAGAACAAGAGTACAAACCACTCAACCAAATTGGAGAGGTATTTCGGTGGCTGCATGAAGAGAGTCCGCTATCGAGCATGATCGGAACATCATTAAGCACAGGGAGTCACAGGGGGATAAGCTGATGACCGTAAGTATCAAAGCCCTGACAACGAAGCCACATCAGCCTAAACCCCAGACCCCTGATGGTAAGTCGTATGTGGTAAAATAGTTATAAGTGCCAGAGAGAAGAACATTACGCACGGAACTGTAATTTTAACAGCAATGTATATCGACCCCCTAGACCAGAACATGACTCACAGCATAACACACGTAATTGGGATCAGGGACCGCATAGGAGGAATTACGAGCCACATGCAGGGGAAATAAGGAGGTACCCACCTAGGAGGGACTGGCAGACCTCTGGAAATTCTCAGCTACCCCCCTCACATATTGTAGCTGCCAGCGCGCTGCGGGAGGGTCACAATATACAATAGGGGTTAGGCCACACCTGTAGTTTGCAGCCAGTGAAGTTGATTGCTAGCCTTGGAAATGAACACGAGGTTACAGTTGATGTCGCTGGTAGATCACTACCTTTCCTTGTAGATACAGTGGTGGCCAGGTCAGTGTTAAATTCAACGGTAGGTATGAAGACCACGGGTAAAACAATTTCAGCAATGGGAGTAACAGGAATAGTGCAACACTATCTTTTGAGTAAACCAGCAGAGATTACGATAGGGCCTTTGCAGACCAAGCATTCCTTCTTGCTAGCTGCATCGGCTCCGACTAATCTACTTGGGTTAGATTTATTGTGCAAGATGAGGTGTGTCATATATTGTACTCCTGAGGGTGTCTTCTTAGATATACCCGAGAATCACGTTCAGGAAGTGCAGGATATGTTAGACACCCCACAAAGGTTAATGTCACACTCTGCTGTTATAGACAGGTGTCCATCCAAGGTAGAGGAAATGATCTCCCAGATACCGGAATCCCTCTGGACCAAAGATGGACAAGACACTGGATTGATGGCAAATGTAGCTCCTGTAGTAGTGCAAGTAAAAGATGGTAGGATAGCTCCAAAAATCCCATAGTATCCTCTGAAGCCAGAGGTGGAATTAGGAGTGTACCCAGTCATAGAGCGCTTGCTACAACAGGGCATCCTAGTTAGGACGTCCAGCACTGCCAATAGTCCCATCTTCCCTGTGAAAAAGAGTGGGGGGAGGGGTTACAGGCTAGTGCAGGATCTAAGGGGGATAAACAAGATAGTTGAGAGCCAATTCCCCGTAGTGCAAAATCCAGCTGTCATCCTCATGCAAATTCCCCCTACTGCGAAGTTTTTCACTGTCATTGACCTCTGTTCTGCTTTCTTTTCGGTCCCTCTGCACCCTGACAGCCAATATTTGTTTGCATTTACATACAGAGGAGTACAGTACACTTGGACTCGTCACCCCCAAGGTTTCATTGACAGCCCAAGTATTTTCTCCCAGGCTTTGCATGACTGTTTACAATTCTTTCAACCTGAAAGCGGATCAGTATTAATACAGTATGTAGATGACCTACTGCTGTGTTCAGATTCACTCGAAGCATCCTTGAAAGACACGAAACAGCTTCTGTTTCACCTTTCTAATACGGGACACAAGGTTTCAAAGGATAAGTTACAGTTGTGCCAGACCAAAGTGAAATATTTGGGACATTGCTTGACACAAGGACTGAGACACCTCACCGCTGATAGAATACAGGCGATTCGTGACATGACTCTGCCACAAACCCAGCAGCAGATCCGCACTTTCCTTGGAATGTGTGGGTACTGACGAAACTGGATCCCAGGGTTCTCCATACTGGCTTTACCTTTACAGGAAATGGTCTCCTCGAACAAACCAGATCGGATCTCTCACACAGATGAGTCTGAACTGGCATTTGAGAGACTTAAACAATGCCTATCACAGGCACCTGCACTAGGCATGCCAGATTATGGGAAACCTTTTGAGTTATACGGTACGGAAAGTGCTGGGTGTGCGGCAGGTGTCCTAACCCAGAGACATGGTGATGCCAGCAGGCCAGTAGCTTACTACAGTGCACAGCTAGACACCATAGCACGGTCTCTCCCCACATGCTTGCGAAGTGTTGCAGCGATAGCATTTCTAGTGAGTAAAAGTGAAGATGTAGTGTTGGGACACAACCTGACCATCCATACACCTCATGCAGTATCAGCCTTACTGAACTCTGCCCAAACCAGACATGTCTCATCAGCACGGTTTACAAGGTGGGAATTAGCACTAATGGCCCCTGTAAACATCACCATAAAGAGATGCAGCGCACTAAATCCTGCAACGTATCTCCCAGGTGTGCCTGGACAGGCACAAAGGGTGGAGGATGAGAGTGATGGTGAAGGAGGATTTAGTATAGACACTGACACACATGATTGTATGGAATATCTGAACCAAACTTTCACTGCAAGACCCGACATTAGTGACAACCCACTGGAAGGCGTAGATTTTACTTTTTACACTGACGGTAGTTGCCACAGACAGACGGACTCGGGAGACTTGTGTACTGGATACGCAGTCGTAGATGACAAAGGTATCATAGAAGCTGAACCCCTGGGCCCACCGCACTCAGCACAAGTTGCTGAGCTGGTCGCCCTAACCAGAGAGTGTGAATTGGCTAAGGGTAAGTCAGCCAATATTTATACAGATTCTAGGTATGCCTTTGGAGTAGTTCATGATTTCGGGGCCCTATGGCGCCTCAGAAATTTCATGACGGTAGCTGGCACACCTGTAGCGCATGCATCCCATATCAAAAGACTTCTAACAGCGATACAGGAACCTGACAGAGTGGCTGTTATCAAGTGCAAAGCACACACTTACAGTCAAGACCCAGTGTCACTTGGTAACAGCCGGGCAGACGAAGCTGCTAAATCAGCAGCCAGCACCCCCATACAGACAGACATCACACAACTGATGGTTTTCAATACCGTCAACACACAAAAATTAAGTGAAATGCAAAATTTGTGTTCTCCACAAGAAAAGGCAGTCTGGAGGTCAAAAGGATATGGCCAGGAGTCCTCAGGACTCTGGACAGATGGACAAGGTAAGCCAGTAGCTCCCAGAGCATATCTTCCAAGCTTAGCTGAGGCAGCACATGGTCTGACTCATCTGGGCAAAGAGGGTATGTGTAAGCTGGTGAGAGCCTACTGGTGTGCGCCAGGATTCTCTTCTCATGCGGGTAAGAGAGCAATGACATGTCTTATCTGCTTGAGGAAGAATATTGGAAAGTCAATACCAACAGAACCATCCCATATCCCGCCAACAGATGGCCCTTTTCAGGTAATACAAATTGATTTCATACAGTTGCCACCCTGCAGAAATTTAAAGTATGTGTTAGTTTGTATTGATGTGTTTTCAAATTGGGTAGAAGCATTCCCCGCTGCCACAAATACTGCTATGTTCACTGCAAAGAAGATCGTGCAGGAATTTGTGTGCAGACATGGTATCCCTAGGATAATTGAAAGTGATAGGGGTACCCATTTTACAGGTGAAGTCTTTCAGGTTATGTGCAAACTGATGGGAATTAATAGTAAGCTGCATACTCCGTACCGCCCACAGGCGAGTGCGAAAGTGGAAAGAGTAAACACACTATTAAGAACAAGCTGAGCAAAGTGATGTCTGAAACTGGATTGTTGTGGCCAGAAGCTTTGCCACTAGTGTTGTACAGCATCAGAACCACTCCCAGGTCCCCCCTTAACCTATCACCCTTTGAGATTCTTTTTGGTCGACAACCCCATGTAATGATTGACCCCCAGGATGATTTGAAATGCAATAATGAAGTGACTGTAAAATATTTGGTTAAGATGAGCAAGCAGTTGAGGAATCAAAACAGAAACTTAAATCTGGTGATTCCTGACCTACCAGAGAGTAATTGTCATTACATTGAACCTGGGGATTATGTAATGATTCGAAATTTTCTACGCTCAGGTTGCCTTATTGACCGGTGGGAAGGACCATACCAAGTCTTACTAACCAGCACAACAGCATTAAAGGTTGCCGAAAGAGAGACTTGGGTCCACTCGTCCCACTGTAAGAAGGTCGCTGACCCAGAGAAAGCCCGTGACAAAGAGCAGAGTGTGGAGGAAATCGTATCACTGGAGTGCCTGTTCCGGGAAGGTTGAGAGGCAGGACTGTTGTCACGGCACCTGAGCACGGAGAACTACAAGACCAGAGGCAGTTGTCGCACCAAATTTCTTTTTCCTTTTTATTATTTTCTACATCTCCCATTCCCCTCCTTTCCCCCCTTCCTTGCTCCTTTTTCTCTCCCCTTAGCAAGATGGGCTTACCCCAAGAGACTGCATTCCGGGTTTTCCTGTTGACCCTGTTGTTGACCAGAGCAGTCTATTTCGGTGAGAGTACCAGAGAGGTCGAGAAAGGATCTGGAATGGGTTCTGATGACTAGGACGGATTTGTAGAATTCCAAGAGCAACACATCCATCGAGCAAAGGCGAGTATCAGAAAACGATCTGGTAGTCAAGAAACTAGGAGGCACTGTGAAGGGTTATTGGCTGAGGAAAATTGTATTTGTAGAAACTGTGAAAACATAGTTGAGGACGGGTGCATCCAGAGATGTCAGTCCAGACTTAATATCAACATGGACCGTCATCCATTGAGTGATTATCACTCATTAATGGGTAAGGTTTTAAACAGAATGCTGGGTGTGCTCACAAGTACCTCAAGGTCAGAGCAAGTCAGGACTAGTACCGTATCCCTTAACAATAGATGAGGTACTTGAATTAAGGGGTGGGAGACCGGTGGACAATTTAATATTTCTAGGCCCCCTAGTTTGAAGCTCCACCAATATCATGTGGATAGATCCTTAGTATGTTTTAACATTTCCAATCCCCGAAAGCCGGGAAATTGGGAAGTGACATGGAATAACCAAACCATGGCATTTTCACACAGAGCCGACAGAATGCCTGTAGACACTGAACTTATACGCCAAATAGCCGACGGTGGTAGGTATTTTCGGTACAGGTATACTCTAGGAAGTAGGACCATGCGGGTTGGAGAAGTATCACCAGGGTACTGTGCGCATATCATACAGCCTGATACGTGTACTGAACAGATGAGAGAGTTAGGGATAGGATTTTTCACTTGGAAGGTTTGCAATATGGTAATGTCATATTCTGTCCCATATGTTCTCCCTGATGATGCATATTTCATATGCGGGAGGAAGGCGTTATAAGTGGCTTGCCCCAAACTCAGAGGGATTGTGTTACATTGGAAGAGTGTTGCCAGAAGTTATGACCATAACCCATAATAAGATGAAAGACGTTCACCGCAATGCTCAAGCTCCTTACACTCACACTCATTATGAACACATCGTTAAGAGACACCTTATAGATAGGAGAGAGCATGCAGCCTCTGATTTGATCCACGAATCCACCGGGATTCAATTCCTTCTCGCGTTAGATATCACCCATACCGCCAGAGGAATTATAAATTAGAGGTATATCCATGCGCTAGCGAACCTGATAGATAATATCACCGAGATGTATGATGACACCTTCAGGTATACCGGGAGGGAATTGCAAGCTTACAAAACGGAACTGATCCAGCACAGGATGGTTCTCAATTATATCACAGCGGTGACAGGCGGGTATTGTGTCACCTTAGCAACTCAGTATGGTGTGAAGTGCTGCACGTACATTACAAACAGCACTGATGACCCCACCGAGGTCATAGATCAAAAGATGGACGATATCTTGCAATTAAAGTGGGAGTTCCGAAGGAGACACAACCTTACCCTTACTGCTGTGAGTAATGTACTGACCGGCTGGGTCTCATGATTGAACCCCACGCAATTGGTTCTCAGGTTTAGGAGAATGGGCTCAAAATGTTATCGTGAGTGTAGGAAAGTTTTTCCTTTGTATCCTGGGAGTTGTCATAATGATTGGTTTGATATTTAGATGTGTTTGAGTTTTAACGTGGCGCAAGCGCGGTACCAAAGTGATGAGTTTGAGGAGTGGGGGCATTGTTACAACAACTGATTTAATTTATGACCCATCAATCGAGACAATGTTGTGATAAGACGTGATTCCACGGTCCGTTTCTTTCACCCGTTTCTCCTTTGTTTTCCCTCAAGCAAAAATACATCCATTCGGAAGAAACTTTGATGAACTATACATCCATTCGGAAAAGACTTTGATGGACACTCTAAAGACTTTGATGGACACTCTAAAGACTTTGATGGACACTCTAAAGACTTTTGATGGACACTCTAAAGACTTTGATGGACACTCTAAAAACTTTGATTAACACTTTCAGCAAAGATACACCCATCCGGACAAGACTTCAACCAACACCCAAGAACGATTGCACAAATGTTATGTGATTGTATTTGTGATACGTGTCTCATCTTCATCTCTACAACCTTCAGGTAGTGACACACATAGTCGACAGGTGATATATATATACACATATTAGCATTCACATGTGTTTCCCCCTTCATGTATCATCAACTAAATGTGCACCCTATTTGTTGGAACAAGAAGCCGAAAAGAGCTTGGTAGTGTTTGTTGGCCCACTTACAGACCCTTAATACGGGATAAGAAGGATTTAATGTATACTTCGCAATACCTCGAAGCTTATCTAGAACATGTACGGCACGATGATACATGCCCCTCAGACATGGATTTCATACATACATGCTTTTACTATCCCACTAGGTCATACATTTCTCGCCTACTCCTCTCCTCCTACCACCCAATTATTTTTATAGATATTGTATTGTATATTTTTCTGTTTAATGTTTAGATAGTGGCAGATATTGTTGACTGCCAAAGGGTGGACTGTCAAAGTCGAAAAATATTGTAATGCATATGCCTTGTACTAACCCCATGCACATGCCCGCTGTGCGGGCACTCGCTCTGCCGTGCGTGCGCATATCCGCAACTTGCGTAACAGAGCTTTTAACGGCCATGCGCCTTAGCGCATGGTATGCGCATTTACGGTAGAGTTTGTGAACGCATAGAGGGTTATTAGAACATTACATATTTAACCCAAAAAGTGTACATTTTAGAAATAGTTCCCCTAGACCATGTCAGCGAGTATTAATAGTTTAAACAGTTCCTGGACAGAGAGCTTCGCCTTTGCATGATAGGAAGGGTCAGATTAAGGTTGGAAGGTGATGTAGTATCCAGCTGTAGGGTATTTTGAGGGTAACATTCCGGTGTTGGTTAGAGAAAGATCGCATGTTCCTGCGTATAGTTATGTGCAAAAGTAGAATATGAACATTAACTGTATTTACTGTATTTTATGTATGCGGCGGGAATCCAGAGGATACCACCAACAAGAGCAGTTGGGAAAAGACATCACCCACCTATTCAAATCCACCTATGACCTCTTCTGTAATGTAAGGACACATCCCTGTGTCCAATGGACAATGAGATTACAGTGACCATTGTATTGTGTATGCATGTTGTGTATAAAAAGACCATTGTTGCCTGGCTGGTCAGAAGACTCTGAACGCTATCTGTATGACCAGCGGAGGACCGAGCCGGGTTGCGCTTGCGAACATTCTCACGTATGTACATTCTCTGTAGCCATTATTCTGTTTAGATTTACTTGTTAGCCTGTAGTGTATGATTTGTACTGTTTACCTTTTGGAATTAATCCACTGAGGCCTTAGAACCCTGTGGTTGCAACTACAAATCAGTGTGGTGTCTTCACTTTCCTGCAAGGAGGTTTAAAGTGTATTTATCTGTATAAGGTGTATAAGCATTGATAAGGTATACGCACTGCGGGTACTTTGTATCGCCAGCGCTACTTAAGGTTTAAAGGTATTACATCATTACAGTACTTCGCTGTTAAAGGTTTAAAGTGTAAGCATATCATTACATTGTATCACTATCAAGGTTTAAAGGTAATCCATTGTGTGTGCGCACGCTGAGCGTACTCTGTACACTAAGCGTGGTGTGTGTATGCCAAGTGCGTACCACGTGCAGGACTCTGTACGCAAATAGCATACAAAGTGCGTAGCACGTGTAGTCAGTTTAGCGGCCATAGCGGCTCCACGGTAAAAGTGTATTTAGAGGTATAGCTTTGCAGTCTAAGATAATATCGACATTATCAAGACGGAGGATATACGTATGGCTGCCAGTATAGATGGAGGAGATACATACGGCTGCCAGTACAGACGGAGGAGACACCTCTGGCTGCCAGTATAGACAGAGGATATACGTACGGCTGCCAGTATAGACAGAGGAGATACATATGGCTGCCAGTATAGACGGAGGAGATAAGTATGGCTGCCAGTATAGACGGAGGAGATACGTATGGCTGCCAGTATATATGGAGGAGAAACATATTGCTGCCAGTATAGACGGAGGAGATACGTATGGCTGCCAGTATAGATGGAGGAGATACGTATGGCTGCCAGTACAGACGGAGGAGATACGTATGGCTGCCAGTACAGACGGAGGAGATATGTATGGCTGCCAGTACAGACGGAGGAGATACGTATGGCTGCCAGTATAGACGGAGGAGATATGAATGGCTGCCAGTATAGACGGAGGAGATACGTATGGCTGCCAGTACAGACGGAGGAGATACGTATGGCTGCCAGTATAGATGGAGGAGATACGTATGGCTGCCAGTATAGACGGAGGAGATACGTATGGCTGCCAGTATAGACGGAGGAGATACGTATGGCTGCCAGTATAGAAGGAGGAGATACGTATGGCTGCCAGTATAGACGGAGGAGATACGCATGGCTGCCAGTATAGATGGAGGAGATACGTATGGCTGCCAGTATAGATGGAGGAGCTACATATGGCTGCCAGTATAGACGGAGGAGATACGTATGGCTGCCAGTATAGACGGAGGAGATACGTATGGCTGCCAGTATAGACGGAGGAGATAAGTATGGCTGTCAGTATAGATGGAGGAGACACGTATGGCTGCCGGTATAGATGGAGGAGATACGTATGGCTGCCAGTATAGGCGGAGGAGATACGTATGGCTGCCAGTATAGATGGAGGAGATACGTTTGGCTGCCAGTATAGACGGAGGAGATACGTATGGCTGCCAGTATAGACGGAGGAGATAAGTATGGCTGCCAGTACAGACAGAGGAGATACGTATGGCTACCAGTATATATGGAGGAGATATGTATGGCTGCCAGTATAGACGGAGGAGATACGTATGGCTGCCAGTATAGACGGAGGAGATACGCATGGCTGCCAGTATAGACGGAGGAGATACATATGGCTGGCAGTACAGATGGAGGAGATATGTATGGCTGCCAGTATAGATGGAGGAGATACGTATGGCTGCCAGTATAGACGGAGGAGATACGTATGGCTGCCAGTATAGACGGAGGAGATACGTATGGCTACCAGTATAGACTGAGGAGTTACCTATGGCTGCCAGTACAGACGGAGGAGATACGTATGGCTGCCAGTATAGATGGAGGAAATACGTATGGCTGCCAGTATAGATGGAGGAGATACGTATGGCTGCCAGCATAGACGGAGGAGATAAGTATGGCTGCCAGTACAGACGGAGGAGATACGTAAGGCTGCAAGTATAGACGGAGGAGATACGTATGGCTGCCAGTATAGACGGAGGAGATACGTATGGCTGCCAGTAGAGACGGAGGAGATACGTATGGCTGCCAGTATAGACGGAGGAAATACGTATGGCTGCCAGTATAGATGGAGGAGATACGTATGGCTGCCAGCATAGATGGAGGAGATAAGTATGGCTGCCAGTACAGATGGAGGAGATACGTATGGCTGCCCGTATAGACGGAGGAAATACGTATGGCTGCCAGTATAGACTGAGGAGATACGTATGGCTGCCAGTATAGACGGAGGAGATATGTATGGCTGCCAGTATAGACGGAGGAGATACGCATGGCTGCCAGTATAGACGGAGGAGATACGTATGGCTGCCAGTACAGACGGAGGAGATACGTATGGCTGCCAGTATAGATGGAGGAGATACGTATGGCTGCCAGTATAGACGGAGGAGATACGTATGGCTGCCAGTATAGACGGAGGAGATACGTATGGCTACCAGTATAGACTGAGGAGATACGTATGGCTGCCAGTATAGACGGAGGAGATACGTATGGCTGCCAGTATAGATGGAGGAGATACGTATGGCTGCCAGTATAGATGGAGGAAATACATATGGCTGCCAGTATAGATGGAGGAGATACGTATGGCTGCCAGTATAGATGTAGGAGATACGTATGGCTGCCAGTACAGACGGAGGAGATACGTATGGCTGCAAGTATAGACGGAGGAGATACGTATGGCTGCCAGTATAGACGGAGGAGATACGTATGGCTGCCAGTATAGAAGGAGGAGATACGTATGGCTGCCAGTATAGATGGAGGAGATACGTATGGCTGCCAGCATAGATGGAGGAGATAAGTATGGCTGCCAGTACAGATGGAGGAGATACGTATGGCTGTCAGTATAGACGGAGGAGATACGTATGGCTGCCAGTATAGACGGAGGAGATACGTATGGTTGCCAGTATAGACGGAGGAGATACGTATGGCTGCCAGTATAGACGGAGAAGATACGTATGGCTGCCAGTATAAATGAAGGAGATATGTATGGCTGCCAGTATAGACGGAGGAGATACGCATGGCTGCCAGTATAGACGGAGGAGATACGTATGGCTGCCAGTAAAGACGGAGGAGATAGGTATGGCTGCCAGTATAGATGGAGGATATACGTATGGCTACCAGTATAGATGGAGGAGATACGTATGGCTGCCAGTACAGATGGAGGAGATACGTATGGCTGCCAGTATAGACGGAGGAGATACGTATGTCTGCCAGTATAGATGGAGGAGATACGTATGGCTGCCAGTATAGACGGAGGAGATACGTATGGCTGCCAGTACAGATGGAGGAGATAGGTATGGCTGCCAGTATAGACGGAGGAGATTCGTATGGCTGCCAGTATAGATGGAGGAGATATGTATGGCTGCCAGTATAGACGGAGGAGATACGTATGGCTGCCAGTATAGACGGAGGATATACGTATGGCTGCCAGTATAGACGGAGGAGATACGTATGGCTGCCAGTATAGACGGAGGAGATACGTATGGCTGCCAGTATATATGGAGGAGATACGTATGGCTGCCAGTATAGACGGAGGAGATACGTATGGCTGCCAGTATAGACAGAGGAGATACGCATGGCTGCCAGTATAGACGGAGGAGATACGCATGGCTGCCAGTATAGACGGAGGAGATACGTATGGCTGCCAGTATAGACGGAGGAGATACGTATGGCTGCCAGTATAGACGGAGGAGATACGTATGGCTGCCAGCATAGACGGAGGAGATAAGTATGGCTGCCAGTACAGACGGAGGAGATACGTATGGCTGCCAGTATAGACGGAGGAGATACGTATGGCTGCCAGTATAGACGGAGGAGATACGTATGGCTGCCAGTATAGACGGAGGAGATACGTATGGCTGCCAGTATAGACGGAGGAGATACGTATGGCTGCCAGTATAGACGGAGGAGATACTCATGGCTGCCAGAATAGACGGAGGAGATACGCATGGCTGCCAGTATAGATGGAGGAGATACGTATGGCTGCCAATATAGACGGAGGAGATACGTATGGCTGCCAGTATAGATGGAGGATATACGTATGGCTGCCAGTATAGACGGAGGAGATACGCATGGCTGCCAGTATAGACGGAGGAGATACGCATGGCTGCCAGTATAGATGGAGGAGATACGTCTGGCTGCCAGTACAGACGGAGGAGATACGTATGGCTGCCAGCATAGACGGAGGAGATAAGTATGGCTGCCAGTACAGACGGAGGAGATACGTATGGCTGCCAGTATAGACGGAGGAGATACGTATGGCTGCCAGTATAGACGGAGGAGATACGTATGGCTGCCAGTATAGACGGAGGAGATACGTATGACTGCCAGTATAGACGGAGGAGATATGTATGGCTGCCAGTATAGACGGAGGAGATACGTATGGCTGCCTGTATAGACGGAGGAGATACGTATGGCTGCCAGTATAGACGGAGGAGATACGTATGGCTGCCAGTATAGACGGAGGAGATACGTATGGCTGCCAGTATAGATGGAGGAGATACGTATGGCTGCCAGTATAGACGGAGAAGATACGTATGGCTGCCAGTATAGACGGAGGAGATACGTATGGCTGCCAGTATAGATGGAGGAGATACGTATGGCTGCCAGTATAGACGGAGGGGATACGTATGGCTGCCAGTATAGATGGAGGAGATACGTATGGCTTCCAGTATAGACGGAGGAGATACATATGGCTGCCAGTATAGACATAGGATATACGTATGGCTGCCAGTATAGATGGATAGATGGAGGAAATACGTATGGCTGCCAGTATAGATGGAGGAGATACGTATGGCTGCCAGTATAGATGGAGGAGATACGTATGGCTGCCAGTATAGATGGAGGAGATACGTATGGCTGCCAGTATAGATGGAGGAGATACGTATGGCTGCCAGTATAGACGGAGGAGATACGTATGGCTGCCAGTATAGACGGAGGATATACGTATGGCTGCCAGTATAGACGGAGGAGATACGTATGGCTGCCAATATAGACGGAGGAGATACGTATGGCTGCCAGCATAGACGGAGGAGATACGTATGGCTGCCAGTATAGATGGAGGAGATACGTATAGCTGCCAGTATAGCCGGAGGAGATACGTATGGCTGCCAGTATAGCCGGAGGAGATACGTATGGCTTGCAGTATAGATGGAGGAGATACGTATGGCTGCCAGCATAGACGGAGGAGATAAGTATGGCTGCCAGTACAGACGGAGGAGATACGTAAGGCTGCAAGTATAGACGGAGGAGATACGTATGGCTGCCAGTATAGACGGAGGAGATACGTATGGCTGCCAGTAGAGACGGAGGAGATACGTATGGCTGCCAGTATAGACGGAGGAAATACGTATGGCTGCCAGTATAGATGGAGGAGATACGTATGGCTGCCAGCATAGATGGAGGAGATAAGTATGGCTGCCAGTACAGATGGAGGAGATACGTATGGCTGCCCGTATAGACGGAGGAGATACGTATGGCTGCCAGTATAGACGGAGGAGATACGTATGGCTGCCAGTATAGACGGAGGAGATATGTATGGCTGCCAGTATAGACGGAGGAGATACGCATGGCTGCCAGTATAGACGGAGGAGATACGTATGGCTGCCAGTACAGACGGAGGAGATACGTATGGCTGCCAGTATAGATGGAGGAGATACGTATGGCTGCCAGTATAGACGGAGGAGATACGTATGGCTGCCAGTTTAGACGGAGGAGATACGTATGGCTACCAGTATAGACTGAGGAGATACGTATGGCTGCCAGTATAGACGGAGGAGATACGTATGGCTGCCAGTATAGATGGAGGAGATACGTATGGCTGCCAGTATAGATGGAGGAAATACGTATGGCTGCCAGTATAGATGGAGGAGATACGTATGGCTGCCAGTATAGATGTAGGAGATACGTATGGCTGCCAGTACAGACGGAGGAGATACGTATGGCTGCAAGTATAGACGGAGGAGATACATATGGCTGCCAGTATAGACGGAGGAGATACGTATGGCTGCCAGTATAGAAGGAGGAGATACGTATGGCTGCCAGTATAGATGGAGGAGATACGTATGGCTGCCAGCATAGATGGAGGAGATAAGTATGGCTGCCAGTACAGACGGAGGAGATACGTATGGCTGTCAGTATAGACGGAGGAGATACGTATGGCTGCCAGTATAGACGGAGGAGATACGTATGGTTGCCAGTATAGACGGAGGAGATACGTATGGCTGCCAGTATAGACGGAGAAGATACGTATGGCTGCCAGTATAAATGAAGGAGATATGTATGGCTGCCAGTATAGACGGAGGAGATACGCATGGCTGCCAGTATAGACGGAGGAGATACGTATGGCTGCCAGTAAAGACGGAGGAGATAGGTATGGCTGCCAGTATAGATGGAGGATATACGTATGGCTACCAGTATAGATGGAGTAGATACGTATGGCTGCCAGTATAGATGGAGGAGATACGTATGGCTGCCAGTATAGACGGAGGAGATACGTATGTCTGCCAGTATAGACGGAGGAGATACGTATGGCTGCCAGTAAAGACGGAGGAGATACGTATGGCTGCCAGTACAGATGGAGGAGATAGGTATGGCTGCCAGTATAGACGGAGGAGATTCGTATGGCTGCCAGTATAGATGGAGGAGATATGTATGGCTGCCAGTATAGACGGAGGAGATACGTATGGCTGCCAGTATAGACGGAGGATATACGTATGGCTGCCAGTATAGACGGAGGAGATACGTATGGCTGCCAGTATATATGGAGGAGATACGTATGGCTGCCAGTATAGACGGAGGAGATACGTATGGCTGCCAGTATAGACAGAGGAGATACGCATGGCTGCCAGTATAGACGGAGGAGATACGCATGGCTGCCAGTATAGACGGAGGAGATACGTATGGCTGCCAGTATAGACGGAGGAGATACGTATGGCTGCCAGTATAGACGGAGGATGTACGTATGGCTGCCAGTATAGACGGAGGAGATACGCATGGCTGCCAGTATAGACGGAGGAGATACGTATGGCTGCCAGTACAGACGGAGGAGATACGCATGGCTGCCAGCATAGACGGAGGAGATACGTATGGCTGCCAGTACAGACGGAGGAGATACGTATGGCTGCCAGCATAGACGGAGGAGATAAGTATGGCTGCCAGTACAGACGGAGGAGATACGTATGGCTGCCAGTATAGACGGAGGAGATACGTATGGCTGCCAGTATAGACGGAGGAGATACGTATGGCTGCCAGTATAGACGGAGGAGATACGTATGGCTGCCAGTATAGACGGAGGAGATACGTATGGCTGCCAGTATAGACGGAGGAGATACTCATGGCTGCCAGTATAGACGGAGGAGATACGCATGGCTTCCAGTATAGATGGAGGAGATACGTATGGCTGCCAATATAGACGGAGGAGATACGTATGGCTGCCAGTATAGATGGAGGATATACGTATGGCTGCCAGTATAGACGGAGGAGATACGCATGGCTGCCAGTATAGACGGAGGAGATACGCATGGCTGCCAGTATAGATGGAGGAGATACGTCTGGCTGCCAGTACAGACGGAGGAGATACGTATGGCTGCCAGCATAGACGGAGGAGATAAGTATGGCTGCCAGTACAGACGGAGGAGATACGTATGGCTGCCAGTATAGACGGAGGAGATACGTATGGCTGCCAGTATAGACGGAGGAGATACGTATGGCTGCCAGTATAGACGGAGGAGATACGTATGACTGCCAGTATAGACGGAGGAGATACGTATGGCTGCCAGTATAGACGGAGGAGATACGTATGGCTGCCAGTATAGACGGAGGAGATACGTATGGCTGCCAGTATAGACGGAGGAGATACGTATGGCTGCCAGTATAGACGGAGGAGATACGTATGGCTGCCAGTATAGACGGAGGAGATACGTATGGCTGCCAGTATAGACGGAGGAGATACGTATGGCTGCCAGTATAGACGGAGAAGATACGTATGGCTGCCAGTATAGACGGAGGAGATACGTATGGCTGCCAGTATAGACGGAGGAGATACGTATGGCTGCCAGTATAGACGGAGGAGATACGTATGGCTGCCAGTATAGATGGAGGAGATACGTATGGCTGCCAGTATAGACGGAGAAGATACGTATGGCTGCCAGTATAGACGGAGGAGATACGTATGGCTGCCAGTATAGATGGAGGAGATACGTATGGCTGCCAGTATAGATGGAGGAGATACGTATGGCTGCCAGTATAGACGGAGGAGATACGCATGGCTGCCAGTATAGATGGAGGAGATACGTCTGGCCGCCAGTACAGACGGAAGAGATACGTATGGCTGCCAGCATAGACGGAGGAGATAAGTATGGCTGCCAGTACAGACGGAGGAGATACGTATGGCTGCCAGTATAGACGGAGGAGATACGTATGGCTGCCAGTATAGACGGAGGAGATACGTATGGCTGCCAGTATAGACGGAGGAGATACGTATGACTGCCAGTATAGACGGAGGAGATACGTATGGCTGCCAGTATAGACGGAGGAGATACGTATGGCTGCCAGTATAGACGGAGGAGATACGTATGGCTGCCAGTATAGACGGAGGAGATACGTATGGCTGCCAGTATAGACGGAGGAGATACGTATGGCTGCCAGTATAGATGGAGGAGATACGTATGGCTGCCAGTATAGACGGAGAAGATACGTATGGCTGCCAGTATAGACGGAGGAGATACGTATGGCTGCCAGTATAGATGGAGGAGATACGTATGGCTGCCAGTATAGATGGAGGAGATACGTATGGCTGCCAGTATAGATGGAGGAGATACGTATGGCTGCTAGTATAGATGGAGGAGATACGTAAGGCTGCCAGTATAGATGGAGGAGATAGGTATGGCTGCCAGTATAGACGGAGGAGATACATATGGCTGCCAGTATAGATGGAGGAGATACGTATGGCTGCCAGTATAGACGGAGGATATACGTATGGCTACCAGTATAGACGGAGGAGATACGTATGGCTACCAGTATAGACGGAGGAGATACGTATGGCTGCCAGTATAGACGGAGGAGATACGTTTGGCTGCCAGAATAGACGGAGGGGATACGTATGGCTGCCAGTATAGATGGAGGAGATACGTATGGCTTCCAGTATAGACGGAGGAGATACATATGGCTGCCAGTATAGACATAGGATATACGTATGGCTGCCAGTATAGATGGATAGATGGAGGAAATACGTATGGCTGCCAGTATAGATGGAGGAGATACGTATGGCTGCCAGTATAGATGGAGGAGATACGTATGGCTGCCAGTATAGATGGAGGAGATACGTATGGCTGCCAGTATAGACGGAGGAGATACGTATGGCTGCCAGTATAGACGGAGGATATACGTATGGCTGCCAGTATAGACGGAGGAGATACGTATGGCTGCCAATATAGACGGAGGAGATACGTATGGCTGCCAGCATAGACGGAGGAGATACGTATGGCTGCCAGTATAGATGGAGGAGATACGTATAGCTGCCAGTATAGCCGGAGGAGATACGTATGGCTGCCAGTATAGCCGGAGGAGATACGTATGGCTTGCAGTATAGATGGAGGAGATACGTATGGCTGCCAGTATAGATGGAGGAGATACGTATGGCTGCTAGTATAGACGGAGGAGATACGTATGGCTGCCAGTATAGACGGAGGAGATACGTATGGCTGCCAGTATAGATGGAGGAGATACGTATGGCTGCCAGTATAGACGGAGTGTATACGTATGGCTGCCAGCATAGACGGAGGAGATACGTATGGCTGCCAGTATAGATGGAGGAGATACGTATAGCTGCCAGTATAGCCGGAGGAGATACGTATGGCTGCCAGTATAGCCGGAGGAGATACGTATGGCTTGCAGTATAGATGGAGGAGATACGTATGGCTGCCAGTATAGATGGAGGAGATACGTATGGCTGCTAGTATAGACGGAGGAGATACGTATGGCTGCCAGTATAGACGGAGGAGATACTTATGGCTGCCAGTATAGATGGAGGAGATACGTATGGCTGCCAGTATAGACGGAGTGTATACGTATGGCTGCCAGTATAGATGGAGGAGATACGTATGGCTTGCAGTATAGATGGAGGAGATACGTATGGCTGCCAGTATAGATGGAGGATATACGTATGGCTGCCAGTATAGATGGAGGAGATACGTATGGCTGCTAGTATAGACGGAAGAGATACGTATGGCTGCCAGTATAGACGGAGGAGATACGTATGGCTGCCAGTATAGATTGAGGAGATACGTATGGCTGCCAGTATAGACTGAGGAGATACGTATGGCTGCCAGTATATATGGAGGAGATACGTATAAATGCCAGTATAGACGGAGGAGATATACGTATGGCTCCCAGTATAGACGGAGGAGATACGTATGGCTGCCAGTATAGACGGAGGAGATATGTATGGCTGCCAGTATAGATGGAGGAGATACGTATGTCTGCCAGTATAGATGGAGGAGATACGTATGGCTGCCAGTATAGATGGAGGAGATACGTATGGCTGCCAGTATAGATGGAGGAGATACGTATGGCTGCCAGTATAGATGGAGGAGATACGTATGGCTGCCAGTATAGACGGAGGAGATACATATGGCTGCCAGTATAGATGGAGGAGATACGTATGGCTGCCAGTATAGATGGAGGAGATACGTATGGCTGCCAGTATAGATGGAGGAGATACGTATGGCTGCCAGTATAGACGGAGGAGATACATATGGCTGCCAGTATAGATGGAGGAGATACGTATGGCTGCCAGTATAGACGGAGGAGATACGTATGGTTGCCAGTATAGATGGAGGAGATACGTATGGCTGCCAGTATAGACTGAGGAGATACGTATGGCTGCCAGTATATATGGAGGAGATACGTATGGCTGCCAGTATAGATGGAGGAGATACGTATGGCTGCCAGTATAGATGGAGGAGATACGTATGGCTGCCAGTATAGATGGAGGAGATACGTATGGCTGCCAGTATATATGGAGGAGGTACGTATGGCTGCCAGTATATATGGAGGAGATACGTATGGCTGCCAGTATAGATGGAGGAGATACGTATGGCTGCCAGTATAGATGGAGGAGATACGTATGCCTGCCAGTATAGATGGAGGAGATACGTATGGCTGCCAGTATAGATGGAGGAGATACGTATGGCTGCCAGTATAGATGGAGGAGATACGTATGGCTGCCAGTATAGATGGAGGAGATACGTATGGCTGCCAGTATATATGGAGGAGGTACGTATGGCTGCCAGTATATATGGAGGAGATACGTATGGCTGCCAGTATAGATGGAGGAGATACGTATGGCTGCCAGTATAGATGGAGGAGATACGTATGCCTGCCAGTATAGATGGAGGAGATACGTATGGCTGCCAGTATAGATGGAGGAGATACGTATGGCTGCCAGTATAGATGGAGGAGATACGTATGGCTGCCAGTATAGATGGAGGAGATACGTATGGCTGCCAGTATAGATGGAGGAGATACGTATGGCTGCCAGTATAGACGGAGTGTATACGTATGGCTGCCAGTATAGACGGAGTGTATACGTATGGCTGCCAGTATAGACGGAGTGTATACGTATGGCTGCCAGTATAGATGGAGGAGATACGTATGGCTGCCAGTATAGACGGAGTGTATACGTATGGCTGCCAGTATAGACGGAGTGTATACGTATGGCTGCCAGTATAGATGGAGGAGATACGTATGGCTGCCAGTATAGACGGAGTGTATACGTATGGCTGCCAGTATAGACGGAGTGTATACGTATGGCTGCCAGTATAGATGGAGGAGATACGTATGGCTGCCAGTATAGACGGAGTGTATACGTATGGCTGCCAGTATAGATGGAGGAGATACGTATGGCTGCCAGTATAGATGGAGGAGATACGTATGGCTGCCAGTATAGATGGAGGAGATACGTATGGCTGCCATGGCGTTCAGACTCCACAGAGCGAGGACAGTTATACTGTGACATTTTGGGGGTGATGGGCTGCGTACAGAGCGGTTATATGAAGGAGGCCACAGAATGTGGCCGCAGACGCAGCGACGCTGACCGCCCTCTCTGTGGTCACCAGCGAGACGAGTCCTGGGAGTCAGTGCTGCCCGGGTGCCCTTCTGTCTGGGCCCAGAAGCTGTCGCTTTGTTTACAAGCCCTCTCTCAGGTTTCAGCTCCGGCTACTCGGAGATTGTTTTATTTTTCCGGCAGCTCTCTCCTGCGGTTCCTGGTCTACCTCCTTCTGCTGGCAGGAAGAGGGGGCACCGCGTCTCTCGGGCATCTGTTTCCCATCCTTGTTAATAAACATTATGGTTCCCATGCAGGTGTGCGCTGCTGGCTTTTACAAGGGTCCAAACCTCAGTCACATTCACAGGGTCATAGGGTCTGCGGTGCGGCGTCTGGCGCTCGTCTCTGATTCTCCGTGTGAGGCTTGCGGGCTGCGAATTGTGTTCATTTCACTTTATTTTAACCCCATTGCTCCCAGAGGAGCCTCTAACCGTATTGAGGCCTTACCAGTGATTTACACAATGAGAACATGAGCTGCGGGGAAATAGTTATGTACTGAGGAATAGAAGGATGCTACCGGTCATATAATGTCACACACAGACACACACACACACACACACATACACACACACACACACACACACACAATACAATAGCAGGTATAGTCCCGTAAAGGGTCGGCCTGACGGCGGGCAGGGGGGGGGGGGGGCTTCTTAGGGCTACAGTGGTTCTATGACTTTTGCGCTCCAGTTGAACTTTCATCTGATCCAGAAAAGAAAAAGCTTTTTTATGTTACGTGGCCTGGAAGGACGCAGAAATCACATGATCGCACACGGCTTGTCAGGGACTATTTATTTACATTTTTATTGCGGCCGTGATAGTTTTTTTATACACCTAAAATTGCAACGTGAAAATGACACCCTCCCTGCGACTTTAGCACCAAGCTCTTGCCGGGAGCCGGGCTCCGATAAGATACCGTCCAGCAAAGAGTCAGAGGTCACGTGATCGCTCTTCCTCCTGCTTCTAATCCACCGCAGCTACTGCGCATAGGCAGGTACTGGCCGACGCATGCGTCATCAGGGCCCAATAGAGAGAGGGATCTGGGGGATCCTTCTCCAGTAAAATTTGTGTTTGCATTTCTGAGCTTGGTAAACCCTATAGAGGTCTCTGGGGGACAGACTCTGCTTTGCGTTTGGAAACGGAGGGACTGTGGCACATATGAGAAAATCTGCTGCAGCCCCTCCATGTTTAGACCCTTCATATTCCCTTCTGAATGCCGACACTGCACACATCAAGTAACAAGTGACAGTTTTGGGGGGTCTATTTACTAAAGACTTGGAGAGAGATAAAGTGGAAGGTGATAACACGCCAGTCAATCAGCTCCTACCTGTCACGTTACAGACTGCCTTTGAAAAACGACAGGAGCTGATTGGCTGGTGCGTTATCTTCCTCCACTTTATCTCTCTCCAAGACTTAGTAGATAGGCCCCTTTATCACTGAATCCAAAGCCGAACCCCTGGAGCCATTACAGAGAAGGTGCTGACACAGCGACGTAGCTCAGCGGCCTTCTTTTTCCGACGGGCCGATTACTGGGAGCAGCACAGGCTAATTCTCCCTAATTCCTTCCTGACGTATCAGTGTGCGGTGTAGCAGGACCCCGATCTGTGCGACGCTGTATTCCTCCGAGACCACCCATCGCCACTGACGTGCTCGCTGCCGCGGATTGCCGAGTCAGCCATTTCTAACCAGACACATGTCAAGTGACGTCTGCACAAAAGCATCTGAATTACGTCCTGTGCATCACAGTACATACCACCAATAACCAGCTTCATTTCATAAATGCAAATACATATGTGAAACACACTGGGGGAGGGCTTTTATTTTCCAATCTGCAGGGAATAAAAACACTTCATGGAAGTCTTGCAGGGAACGGACCCTCTTTGTGCGGGGACGATGCCCCTCTCCCACCCCTCACCTACCCCTTCTGCTGCCCCCACTGATGTAACAGTGCCATGTTTAGTGAAGTCAGTAGAAAATGTGATACGTGTCCGTCTGCGGCTTCTGCAAGAGATACGCGTGTTAGTCCCCATAGGTACAGTTGCACATAGTATTCAGTAATGTTTATTAATGAGGCCGGGGGGCTGCGAAAATGAATCCACCTAGAGACCCTCGTACAGTGGGGGTCATTCTGACCTGATCGCACGCTGTCGTTCATTGCAGCGCAGCGATCAGGTCAGAAGTGGCTGACGAACGACGGCTATCGTTGCCCAGGAATCACCTCTGCCTGATTGACAGGCAGAGGCGGTCGTTGGGCGGGAGGGGGCGCCCGGCGGTGTTTGGCCGCCGTTTTGTGAGTGTAATCCGGCCAATGCAGGCGTGGCTGGACCGTGCTGTGGGGCGGGCCGCAGTGGCTGCGTGACGTCACACACAGCCGCTGCGACCTGGGCAGCGCCAAGTAGCTCCCGGCCAGCACGCAAAAGCTGCACTGGCCGGGAGCTAATCCTGAAGTGCAAAAGCATCGCCGCTGTCTGATGCTTTTGTACTTTCGTGGGGGGGAAGAGGGCTGACATGCGGGGCAGACTAGCCCTGTGCTGGGTGTCTTCCCGCACGTCAGGGAAGCTGGTCGTAGATGTGCTAAATTTTGCAGGGCTACGATCAGGTCTGAATTAGGCCCAAAGTTCCCCAGTAACACTCTCTGAGTTGTAGAAATTGCACTTCATGATGCATTATGAGGGGTGCGGCCCTCGCGGCTCTTATACGAAGCGTTCTAGACACGGGCTAAGACGCACACCCCTCAAAATGTTTTTGAACTGGATTTGATCCTACGTCAGGTCATGTGCTGTAATTGTAGGTTGAAAGAGACGGGATTTCTACCCCCAGTTACTACGCTGGAGCTTTTCTTATACAAATCTCCCCCCCCCCCCCCCCCCCCCCCAGTATTTATCACATGGCCCACCCGTAGCCTGTAGTTGTGTACATGTATCACAGCGTGTGGGCGACATTACAGATACTGACACTTACTGGGCAGATTGTACTGAGTGTGTGTGTGTGTGTGTGTGTGTGTGTGTGTGTGTGTGTGTGTGTTTGTGTGTGTGTGTGTGTGTGTGTGTGTGTGTATTCATATAGAGAGAGAGGCATGGCCTTGTCTAAGGGCCACACTGGTAAAATCAGTCCTATATAAATGGCCCTCCCTTCCTCTCTCTCTTCCCATCTCTCTCTCCCTCCCTCTCTCCCTTGCCCTGCCTCTCACTCCTCCTCCCTTTCTCCCTCTCCCTCTCTCCTTCTCTCTCTCTTCCTGTCTCCCCCCCCCCTCTCTCTCTCCCCCCCCTCTCTCCCCTCCCTCACCCTCACTTTCTCTCCCTCCCTCTTTTTCCCTCTCTATCTTCCTTTCTCTTTCCCTCTCTCCCCCTCCCTCTCTCCCTTACCCTGCCTCTCTCACTCCTCCTCCCTTTCTCCCTCTCCCTCTCTCCCTTGCCCTGCCTCTTTCACTCCCCTCTCTCCCTCCCTCGTTCCCTCTCAATCCTCCCTCTCTCTCTCTCCCTCCCTTTCTACCTCTCCCCTCTCTCTCCCTCCCTCATTCTCTCTCTCCCCCTCCCTTTCACCCTCTCTCCCTCTCCCCCTCCCTTTCTACCTCTCCCTCTCTCTCCCTCGCTCTCTCTCTCATCCCTTTCTCTCTCTCTCCCTCCCTCTCCCCCTTCCTTTATCCCTCTCCCTCTCTCCCCCCTCCCCCTCTCTCCCCCCACTCTCTCTCAATCTCTCCCCCCACCCACCGTCTCTCTCTCTCTTTGTCTCACAGCTGCTGGAGCAGGCCTGTAAAGAGTTAACCTCTGAAGTCTTGTTGCCACGTTACATTCTTGGGTTTAAGGAATTTTCCAGCCCTCAAACTTGACTTATTTGTCCTAGACGGGATTAATTAAAGACACATTGTTATAAAGCTTTAGATCCTGAAATGGTGATTTCTGCCGCGCTAAACGGCTAATAGAGGGTAAGAATGGAAGCAGCCGCGCTCAGGAATGCTTCAGAACGCATTACCGCTCCCTGCTGCTCCCTCACAGTGACAGCTGCGTGATACCAACGTCTGTACCACTTCCACACTGTGCGCCGGCCTGTGCCAAGCACGCTCTGCATTCATATCTGCAGCGAGCATCTGTAGATTGTCAGCTCTTCTGAACATAATGATCTCATCTGAGCAGAGCATTTATGTCATTATGTATATATGTAAAGCAGGGCCAGATTAAGGGTCACATGGGCCTGGGGCTGAGAATGGGCCTATTGTGAGAAGTGGGTGCGGCCAGTGCACTGTGGGTGTGACCAGTGGGCATGACCAATCCTGTGTGGTTTGTGGGCAGTTGCATGTGGGTTCAACCAATTGGGCATGACCAATCCTCTGTGGGTGTGGCCAGTGTCATGTGGGTGTGATCAGTGAGCATGACCAATTCTGTGTGGGTGTGGCCAGTGCCATGTGGGTGTTGCCAGTGGGCATGACCAATGCTGTGTGGGTGTGGCCAGTGCCATGTGGGTGTGCCCAATGGGCATGACCTATCATGTGTGGGTGTGGTCAGTGACATATGGGGGTGACCAGTGGGCATGACCAATCCTGTGTGGGTGTGGCCAGTGGCATGTGGGTGTGACCAGTCCTGTGTGAGTGTGACCAGTGGGCATGCCCAATCCTGTGTGGGTGTGGCCAGTGCCATGTGGGTGTTGCCAGTAGGCATGACTAATCCTGTGTGGGTGTGGCCAGTGCCATGTGGGTGTGCCGAATGGGCATGACTTATCATGTGTGGGGGTGGTCAGTGACATATGGGGGTGACCAGTGGGCATGACCAATCCTGTGTGGGTGTGGCCAGTGGCATATGGGTTTGACCAATGGGCATGACCAATCCTGTGTGGGTGTGGCCCATACTATCAGACCCAATGTCACACAAAATACATCCTGTGTGGGTGTGACCAGTGGGCATGACCAATCTTGTGTGGGTGTGGTCAGTGGCATGTGGGTGTGACCAGTGGGCATGACCAATCCTGTGTGGGTGTGGCCTACACTATCTGGCCCAATGTCACAAAATACATAAAAGAAGACACATTGCATCATTTTGTGATGAATACTTCTGATTTATGGATGTCTGGATGGGAATACTGCTGGCCTGTCAGTTTCTCTGCAAGTAAAAGCCGTCTGCGGCGCCAGTCTCCAGTGATGAGACTAAGCGGGATCTAAGCTGATGGGCAGATTTATTAAAGCTTGGAGAGAGATAATATATATATATATATATATATATATATATTCTTTATAATGCTCCATGAAAAAACAGACAGTATACCAGAGCCTGATGCAGCATTGGTACAACAAGCCTTCCAATCTGACATTACAATGTACAACAATGCGCTCCATTCACTTCTCGATAATAGCACCGGGAGGTTGAGCCGAAACTAGGATTTTCTACACCCGGGGCAAGGCAGTAATTTGGCGCCCGCCCCCACCCAAAATAATAATAATAATAATAATAATAATAAAAAAATTAAATAAAAAAAAGGGGATACTACTGGACAATATTCTCCTATGTGCCTCAAATACCCTAAGAATCACATCCCCCCCCCCCCCCCCCCGCATGTTCAACTACTGTGTGCGGCGACTATCTGTTCGCTGCAGTGCAAAAAAACTCTACCGAGCGATCAGGTCTGAATTAGACCCTATACCACTGCACTACATCCCCTATACACTGCACTACATCACTACACTACACTACATACCCTATACACTGCACTACATCACTACACTGCACGCCCCTATACACTGCACTACATCCCCTATCTGCTACACTACATCATATACTACATCCCCTACACACTGAACTACATCACTACACTGCACGCCCCTATACACTGCACTACATACACTATCTGCTACACTACATCACTACACTGCACGCCCCTATACACTGCACTACATACCCTATATGCTACACTACATCACTACACTACATCCCCTACACACTGAACTACATCACTACACTGCACGCCCCTATACACTGCACTACATACCCTATCTGCTACACTACATCACTACACTGCACACCCCTATACACTGCACTACATACCCTATATGCTACACTACATCACTATACTACATCCCCTACACACTGAACTACATCACTACACTGCACGCCCCTATACACTGCACTACATACCCTATCTGCTACACTACATCACTACACTGCACGCCCCTATACACTGCACTACATACCCTATATGCTACACTACATCACTATACTACATACCCTACACACTGCACTACATCACTACACTGCACGCCCCTATACACTGTACTACATACCCTATATACTACACTACATCACTACACTACATCCCCTGCACACTGCACTACATCACTACACTGCACTCCCCTATACACTGCACTACATACCCTATCTGCTACACTACATCACTACACTGCACGTCCCTATACACTGCGCTACATACCCTATATGCTACACTACATCACTACACTACATCCCATACACACTGAACTACATCACTACACTGCACGTCCCTATACACTGCACTACATACCCTATATGCTACACTACATCACTATACTACATCCCCTACACACTGAACTACATCACTACACTGCACGCCCCTATACACTGCACTACATACCCTATATGCTACACTACATCACTACACTGCACGCCCCTACACACTGAACTACATCACTATACTGCACGCCCCTATACACTGCACTACATACCCTATATGCTACACTACATCACTATACTACATCCCCTACACGCTGAACTACATCACTACACTGCACGCCCCTATACACTGCACTATATATCCTATCTGCTACACTACATCACTACACTGCACGCCCCTATACACTGCACTACATACCCTATATGCTACACTACATCACTATACTACATCCCCTACACACTGAACTACATCACTACACTGCACGCCCCTATACACTGCACTACATACACTATCTGCTACACTACATCACTACACTGCACGCCCCTATACACTGCACTACATACCCTATATGCTACACTACATCACTACACTACATCCCCTACACACTGAACTACATCACTACACTGCACGCCCCTATACACTGCACTACATACCCTATCTGCTACACTACATCGCTACACTGCACGCCCCTATACACTGCACTACATACCCTATATGCTACACTACATCTCTATACTACATCCCCTACACACTGCACTACATCACTACACTGCACGCCCCTATACACTGCACTACATACCCTATATACTACACTACATCACTACACTACATCCCCTACACACTGCACTACATCACTACACTGCACGCCCCTATACACTGCACTACATACCCTATCTGCTACACTACATCACTACACTGCACGTCCCTATACACTGCACTACATACCCTATATGCTACACTACATCACTACACTACATCCCCTACACACTGAACTACATCACTACACTGCACGCCCCTATACACTGCACTACATACCCTATATGCTATACTACATCACTATACTACATCCCCTACACACTGAACTACATCACTACACTGCACGCCCCTATACACTGCACTACATACCCTATATGCTACACTACATCACTACACTGCACACCCTTATACACTGCACTACATACCCTATATGCTACACTACATCACTACACTACATCCCCTACACACTGCACTACATCACTACACTGCACGCCCCTATACACTGCACTACATACCCTATATACTACACTACATCACTATACTACATGCCCTACACACGGAACTACATCACTACACTGCACGCCCCTATACACTGCACTACATACCCTATATGCTACACTACATCACTACACTACATCCCCTACACACTGCACTACATCACTACACTGCACGCCCCTATACACTGCACTACATACCCTATATACTACACTACATCACTATACTACATCCCCTACACACAGAACTACATCACTACACTGCACGCCCCTATACACTGCACTACATACCCTATATACTACACTACATCACTATACTACATCCCCTACACACTGCACTACATCACTACACTGCACGCCCCTATACACTGCACTACATCCCCTATCTGCTACACTACATCACTATACTACATTCCCTACACGCTGAACTACATCACTACACTGCACGCCCCTATACACTGCACTACATACACTATCTGCTACACTACATCACTACACTGCACGCCCCTATACACTGCACTACATACCCTATCTGCTACACTACATCACTACACTACATCCCCTACACACTGAACTACATCACTACACTGCACGCCCCTATACACTGCACTACATACCCTATATGCTACACTACATCACTATACTACATCCCCTACACACTGAACTACATCACTACACTGCACGCCCCTATACACTGCACTACATACCCTATATGCTACACTACATCACTATACTACATCCCCTACACACTGAACTACATCACTACACTGCACGCCCCTATACACTGCACTACATACCCTATATGCTACACTACATCACTACACTGCACGCCCCTATACACTGCACTACATACCCTATATGCTACACTACATCACTACACTACATCCCCTACACACTGCACTACATCACTACACTGCACGCCCCTATACACTGCACTACATACCCTATCTGCTACACTACATCACTACACTGCACGCCCCTATACACTGCACTACATACCCTACATGCTACACTACATCACTACACTACATCCCCTACACACTGAACTACATCACTACACTGCACGCCCCTATACACTGCACTACATACCCTATATGCTACACTACATCACTATACTACATCCCCTACACACTGAACTACATCACTACACTGCACGCCCCTATACACTGCACTACATACCCTATATGCTACACTACATCACTACACTACATCCCCTACACACTGCACTACATCACTACGCTGCACGCCCCTATACACTGCACTACATACCCTATATACTACACTACATCACTATACTACATCCCCTACACACTGAACTACATCACTACACTGCACGCCCCTATACACTGCACTACATACCCTATATACTACACTACATCACTATACTACATCCCCTACAGACTGCACTACATCACTACACTGCACGCCCCTATACACTGCACTACATACCCTATATGCCACACTACATCACTACACTACATCCCCTACACACTGCACTACATCACTACAATGCACGCCCCTATACACTGCACTACATACCCTATATACTACACTACATCACTATACTACATCCCCTACACACTGAACTACATCACTACACTGCACGCCCCTATACACTGCACTACATACCCTATATACTACACTACATCACTATACTACATCCCCTACACACTGCACTACATCACTACACTGCACACCCCTATACACTGCATTACATACCCTATATACTACACTACATCACTATACTACATCCCCTACACACTGAACTACATCACTACACAGCACGCTTCTATACACTGCACTACATACTCTATATGCTACACTACATCACTACACTACATCCCCTACACACTGCACTACATCACTACACTGCACACCCCTATACACTGCACTACATACCCTATATACTACACTACATCACTACACTACATCCCCTACACGCTGAACAACATCACTACACTGCACGCCCCTATACACTGCACTACAAACCCTATATACTACACTACATCACTACACTACATCCCCTACATGCTGAACTACAACACTACACTGCATGCACCTATACACTGCACTACATACCCTATATGCTACACTACATCACTACACTACACCCCCTACACACTGCACTACATCACTACACTGCACGCCCCTATACACTGCACTACATACTCTAAATACTACACTACATCACTACACTACATCCCCTACACGCTGAACTACATCACTACACTGCACGCCCCTATACACTGCACTACATACCCTATATACTACATTACATCACTACACTGCACGCCCCTATACACTGCACTACATACCCTATATACTACACTACATCACTACACTGCACGCCCCTATACACTGCACTACATACCCTATATGCTACACTACATCACTACACTACATCCCCTACATGCTGAACTACATCACTACACTGCACGCCCCTATACACTGCACTACATATCCTATATACTACACTACATCACTACACTACATCCCCTACACGCTGAACTACATCACTACACTGCACGCCCCTATACACTGCACTACATACACTATCTGCTACACTACATCACTACACTGCACGCCCCTATACACTGCACTACATACCCTATATGCTACACTACATCACTACACTACATCCCCTACACACTGCACTACATCACTACACTGCACGCCCCTATACACTGCACTACATCCCCTATCTGCTACACTACATCACTATACTACATCCCCTACACGCTGAACTACATCACTACACTGCACGCCCCTATACACTGCACTACATACACTATCTGCTTATCTGCTACAATACATCACTACACTGCACGCCACTATACACTGACCTACATACCCTATATGCTACACTACATCACTATACTACATCCCCTACACACTGAACTACATCACTACACTGCACGCCCTTATACACTGCACTACATACCCTATATGCTACACTACATCACAATACTACATCCCCTACACACTGAACTACATCACTACACTGCACGCCCCTATACACTGCACTACATACCCTATATGCTACACTACATCACTACACTGCACGCCCCTATACACTGCACTACATACCCCATATGCTACACTACATCACTACACTACATCCCCTACACGCTGAACTACATCACTACACTGCACGCCCCTATACACTGCACTACATCACTACACTGTACGCCCCTATACACTGCACTACATCACTACACTACACGCCCCTATACACTGCACTACATCACTACACTGCACGCCCCAATACACTGCACTACATACCATATATGCTACACTACATCACTACACTACATCCCCAACACGCTGAACTACATCACTACACTGCACGCCCCTATACACTGCACTACATACCCTATATGCTACACTACATCACTATACTACAACCCCTAAACGCTGAACTACATCACTACACTGCACGCCCCTATACACTGCACTACATACCCTATCTGCTACACTACATCACTACACTGCACGCCCCTATACACTGCACTACATACCCTGTATGCTACACTACAACACTACACTACATCCCCTACACGCTGAACTACATCACTACACTGCACGTCCCTATACACTGCACTACATACCCTATATGCTACACTACATCACTATACTACATCCCCTACACGCTGAACTACATCACTACACTGCACGCCCCTATACACTGCACTACATCACTACACTGCACGCCCCTATACACTGCACTATGTCACTACACTGCACGCCCCTATACACTGCACTACATCACTACACTGCACGCCCCTATACACTGCACTACATGCCCTATATGCTACACTACATCAATACACTACATCCCCTACACACTGAACTACATCACTACACTGCACGCCCCTATACACTGCACTACATCACTACACTGCACGCCCCTATACACTGCACTACATCACTACACTGCACGACCCTATACACTGCACTACGTCACTACACTGCATGCCCCTATACACTGCACTACATACCCTATATACTACACTACATCACTACACTGCACGCCCCTATACACTGCACTACATACCATATATGCTACACTACATCACTACACTACATCCCCTACACACTGCACTACATCACTACACTGCACGCCCCTATACACTGCACTACATACTCTAAATACTACACTACATCACTACACTACATCACCTACACGCTGAACTACATCACTACACTGCACGCCCCTATACACTGCACTACATACCCTATATACTACATTACATCACTACACTGCACGCCCCTATACACTGCACTACATACCCTATATACTACACTACATCACTACACTGCACGCCCCTATACACTGCACTACATACCCTATATGCTACACTACATCACTACACTACATCCCCTACATGCTGAACTACATCACTACACTGCACGCCCCTATACACTGCACTACATACCCTATATACTACACTACATCACTACACTACATCCCCTACACGCTGAACTACATCACTACACTGCACGCCCCTATACACTGCACTACATACCCTATATGCTACACTACATCACTACACTGCACGCCCCTATACACTGCACTACATACCCTATATGCTACACTACATCACTACACTACATCCCCTACACACTGCACTACATCACTACACTGCACGCCCCTATACACTGCACTACATACCCTATCTGCTACACTACATCACTACACTGCACGCCCCTATACACTGCACTACATACCCTATCTGCTACACTACATCACTACACTACATCCCCTACACACTGAACTACATCACTACACTGCACGCCCCTATACACTGCACTACATACCCTATATGCTACACTACATCACTATACTACATCCCCTACACACTGAACTACATCACTACACTGCACGCCCCTATACACTGCACTACATACCCTATATGCTACACTACATCACTATACTACATCCCCTACACACTGAACTACATCACTACACTGCACGCCCCTATACACTGCACTACATACCCTATATGCTACACTACATCACTACACTGCACGCCCCTATACACTGCACTACATACCCTATATGCTACACTACATCACTACACTACATCCCCTACACACTGCACTACATCACTACACTGCACGCCCCTATACACTGCACTACATACCCTATCTGCTACACTACATCACTACACTGCACTCCCCTATACACTGCACTACATACCCTACATGCTACACTACATCACTACACTACATCCCCTACACACTGAACTACATCACTACACTGCACGCCCCTATACACTGCACTACATACCCTATATGCTACACTACATCACTATACTACATCCCCTACACACTGAACTACATCACTACACTGCACGCCCCTATACACTGCACTACATACCCTATATGCTACACTACATCACTACACTACATCCCCTACACACTGCACTACATCACTACGCTGCACGCCCCTATACACTGCACTACATACCCTATATACTACACTACATCACTATACTACATCCCCTACACACTGAACTACATCACTACACTGCACGCCCCTATACACTGCACTACATACCCTTTATACTACACTACATCACTATACTACATCCCCTACACACTGCACTACATCACTACACTGCACGCCCCTATATACTGCACTACATACCCTATATGCCACACTACATCACTACACTACATCCCCTACACACTGCACTACATCACTACAATGCACGCCCCTATACACTGCACTACATACCCTATATACTACACTACATCACTATACTACATCCCCTACACACTGAACTACATCACTACACTGCACGCCCCTATACACTGCACTACATACCCTATATACTACACTACATCACTATACTACATCCCCTACACACTGCACTACATCACTACACTGCACACCCCTATACACTGCATTACATACCCTATATACTACACTACATCACTATACTACATCCCCTACACACTGAACTACATCACTACACAGCACGCTTCTATACACTGCACTACATACTCTATATGCTACACTACATCACTACACTACATCCCCTACACACTGCACTACATCACTACACTGCACACCCCTATACACTGCACTACATACCCTATATACTACACTACATCACTACACTACATCCCCTACACGCTGAACAACATCACTACACTGCACGCCCCTATACACTGCACTACAAACCCTATATACTACACTACATCACTACACTACATCCCCTACATGCTGAACTACAACACTACACTGCATGCACCTATACACTGCACTACATACCCTATATGCTACACTACATCACTACACTACATCCCCTACACACTGCACTACATCACTACACTGCACGCCCCTATACACTGCACTACATACTCTAAATACTACACTACATCACTACACTACATCCCCTACACGCTGAACTACATCACTACACTGCACGCCCCTATACACTGCACTACATACCCTATATACTACATTACATCACTACACTGCACGCCCCTATACACTGCACTACATACCCTATATACTACACTACATCACTACACTGCACGCCCCTATACACTGCACTACATACCCTATATGCTACACTACATCACTACACTACATCCCCTACATGCTGAACTACATCACTACACTGCACGCCCCTATACACTGCACTACATACCCTATATACTACACTACATCACTACACTACATCCCCTACACGCTGAACTACATCACTACACTGCACGCCCCTATACACTGCACTACATACACTATCTGCTACACTACATCACTACACTGCACGCCCCTATACACTGCACTACATACCCTATATGCTACACTACATCACTACACTACATCCCCTACACACTGCACTACATCACTACACTGCACGCCCCTATACACTGCACTACATCCCCTATCTGCTACACTACATCACTATACTACATCCCCTACACGCTGAACTACATCACTACACTGCACGCCCCTATACACTGCACTACATACACTATCTGCTTATCTGCTACAATACATCACTACACTGCACGCCACTATACACTGACCTACATACCCTATATGCTACACTACATCACTATACTACATCCCCTACACACTGAACTACATCACTACACTGCACGCCCTTATACACTGCACTACATACCCTATATGCTACACTACATCACTATACTACATCCCCTACACACTGAACTACATCACTACACTGCACGCCCCTATACACTGCACTACATACCCTATATGCTACACTACATCACTACACTGCACGCCCCTATACACTGCACTACATACCCCATATGCTACACTACATCACTACACTACATCCCCTACACGCTGAACTACATCACTACACTGCACGCCCCTATACACTGCACTACATCACTACACTGTACGCCCCTATACACTGCACTACATCACTACACTACACGCCCCTATACACTGCACTACATCACTACACTGCACGCCCCAATACACTGCACTACATACCATATATGCTACACTACATCACTACACTACATCCCCAACACGCTGAACTACATCACTACACTGCACGCCCCTATACACTGCACTACATACCCTATCTGCTACACTACATCACTACACTGCACGCCCCTATACACTGCACTACATACCCTGTATGCTACACTACAACACTACACTACATCCCCTACACGCTGAACTACATCACTACACTGCACGCCCCTATATACTGCACTACATACCCTATATGCTACACTACATCACTATACTACATCCCCTACACGCTGAACTACATCACTACACTGCACGCCCCTATACACTGCACTACATCACTACACTGCACGCCCCTATACACTGCACTACGTCACTACACTGCACGCCCCTATACACTGCACTACATCACTACACTGCACGCCCCTATACACTGCACTACATGCCCTATATGCTACACTACATCAATACACTACATCCCCTACACACTGAACTACATCACTACACTGCACGCCCCTATACACTGCACTACATCACTACACTGCACGCCCCTATACACTGCACTACATCACTACACTGCACGACCCTATACACTGCACTACGTCACTACACTGCATGCCCCTATACACTGCACTACATACCCTATATACTACACTACATCACTACACTGCACGCCCCTATACACTGCACTACATACCCTATATGCTACACTACATCACTACACTACATCCCCTACACACTGCACTACATCACTACACTGCACGCCCCTATACACTGCACTACATACTCTAAATACTACACAACATCACTACACTACATCCCCTACATGCTGAACTACATCACTACACTGCACGCCCCTATACACTGCACTACATACCCTATATACTACATTACATCACTACACTACACGCCCCTATACACTGCACTACATACCCTATATACTACACTACATCACTACACTGCACGTCCCTATACACTGCACTACATACCCTATATGCTACACTACATCACTACACTACATCCCCTACACACTGCACTACATCACTACACTGCACGCCCCTATACACTGCACTACATCCCCTATCTGCTACACTACATCACTATACTACATCCCCTACACGCTGAACTACATCACTACACTGCACGCCCCTATACACTGCACTACATACACTATCTGCTTATCTGCTACAATACATCACTACACTGCACGCCACTATACACTGACCTACATATCCTATATGCTACACTACATCACTATACTACATCCCCTACACACTGAACTACATCACTACACTGCACGCCCTTATACACTGCACTACATACCCTATATGCTACACTACATCACTATACTACATCCCCTACACACTGAACTACATCACTACACTGCACGCCCCTATACACTGCACTACATACCCTATATGCTACACTACATCACTACACTGCACGCCCCTATACACTGCACTACATACCCCATATGCTACACTACATCACTACACTACATCCCCTACACGCTGAACTACATCACTACACTGCACGCCCCTATACACTGCACTACATCACTACACTGTACGCCCCTATACACTGCACTACATCACTACACTACACGCCCCTATACACTGCACTACATCACTACACTGCACGCCCCAATACACTGCACTACATACCATATATGCTACACTACATCACTACACTACATCCCCAACACGCTGAACTACATCACTACACTGCACGCCCCTATACACTGCACTACATACCCTATCTGCTACACTACATCACTACACTGCACGCCCCTATACACTGCACTACATACCCTGTATGCTACACTACAACACTACACTACATCCCCTACACGCTGAACTACATCACTACACTGCACGCCCCTATATACTGCACTACATACCCTATATGCTACACTACATCACTATACTACATCCCCTACACGCTGAACTACATCACTACACTGCACGCCCCTATACACTGCACTACATCACTACACTGCACGCCCCTATACACTGCACTACGTCACTACACTGCACGCCCCTATACACTGCACTACATCACTACACTGCACGCCCCTATACACTGCACTACATGCCCTATATGCTACACTACATCAATACACTACATCCCCTACACACTGAACTACATCACTACACTGCACGCCCCTATACACTGCACTACATCACTACACTGCACGCCCCTATACACTGCACTACATCACTACACTGCACGACCCTATACACTGCACTACGTCACTACACTGCATGCCCCTATACACTGCACTACATACCCTATATACTACACTACATCACTACACTGCACGCCCCTATACACTGCACTACATACCCTATATGCTACACTACATCACTACACTACATCCCCTACACACTGCACTACATCACTACACTGCACGCCCCTATACACTGCACTACATACTCTAAATACTACACAACATCACTACACTACATCCCCTACACGCTGAACTACATCACTACACTGCACGCCCCTATACACTGCACTACATACCCTATATACTACATTACATCACTACACTGCACGCCCCTATACACTGCACTACATACCCTATATACTACACTACATCACTACACTGCACGCCCCTATACACTGCACTACATACCCTATATGCTACACTACATCACTACACTACATCCCCTACACACTGCACTACATCACTACACTGCACGCCCCTATACACTGCACTACATCCCCTATCTGCTACACTACATCACTATACTACATCCCCTACACGCTGAACTACATCACTACACTGCACGCCCCTATACACTGCACTACATACACTATCTGCTTATCTGCTACAATACATCACTACACTGCACGCCACTATACACTGACCTACATATCCTATATGCTACACTACATCACTATACTACATCCCCTACACACTGAACTACATCACTACACTGCACGCCCTTATACACTGCACTACATACCCTATATGCTACACTACATCACTATACTACATCCCCTACACACTGAACTACATCACTACACTGCACGCCCCTATACACTGCACTACATACCCTATATGCTACACTACATCACTACACTGCACGCCCCTATACACTGCACTACATACCCCATATGCTACACTACATCACTACACTACATCCCCTACACGCTGAACTACATCACTACACTGCACGCCCCTATACACTGCACTACATCACTACACTGTACGCCCCTATACACTGCACTACATCACTACACTACACGCCCCTATACACTGCACTACATCACTACACTGCACGCCCCAATACACTGCACTACATACCATATATGCTACACTACATCACTACACTACATCCCCAACACGCTGAACTACATCACTACACTGCACGCCCCTATACACTGCACTACATACCCTATCTGCTACACTACATCACTACACTGCACGCCCCTATACACTGCACTACATACCCTGTATGCTACACTACAACACTACACTACATCCCCTACACGCTGAACTACATCACTGCACTGCACGCCCCTATACACTGCACTACATACCCTATATGCTACACTACATCACTATACTACATCCCCTACACGCTGAACTACATCACTACACTGCACGCCCCTATACACTGCACTACATCACTACACTGCACGCCCCTATACACTGCACTACGTCACTACACTGCACGCCCCTATACACTGCACTACATCACTACACTGCACGCCCCTATACACTGCACTACATGCCCTATATGCTACACTACATCAATACACTACATCCCCTACACACTGAACTACATCACTACACTGCACGCCCCTATACACTGCACTACATCACTACACTGCACACCCCTATACACTGCACTACATCACTACACTGCACGACCCTATACACTGCACTACGTCACTACACTGCATGCCCCTATACACTGCACTACATACCCTATATACTACACTACATCACTACACTGCACGCCCCTATACACTGCACTACATACCCTATATGCTACACTACATCACTACACTACATCCCCTACACGCTGAACTACATCACTACACTGCAAGCCCCTATACACTGCACTACATACCCTGTATGCTACACTACATCACTACACTGCACGCCCCTATACACTGCACTACATACCCTATATGCTACACTACATCACTATACTACATCCCCTACACGCTGAACTACATCACAACACTGCACGCCCCTATACACTGCACTACATACCCTATATGCTACACTACATCACTATACTACATCCCCTACACGCTGAACTACATCACTACACTGCACTCCCCTATACACTGCACTACATCACTACACTGCACGCCCCTATACACTGCACTACATCACTACACTGCACGCCCCTATACACTGCACTACATCACTACACTGCACGCCCCTATACACTGCACTACATACCCTATATGCTACACTACATCACTACACTACATCCCCTACACGCTGAACTACATCACTACACTGCACTCCCCTATACACTGCACTATATCACTATACTGCACGCCCCTATACACTGCACTACATCACTACACTGCACGCCCCTATACACTGCACTACATACCCTATATGCTACACTACATCACTACACTACATCCCCTACACACTGAACTACATCACTACACTGCACGCCCCTATACACTGCACTACATACCCTATATGCTACACTACATCACTATACTACATCCCCTACACACTGAACTACATCACTACACTGCACGCCCCTATACACTGCACTACATACCCTATATGCTACACTACATCACTATACTACATCCCCTACACACTGAACTACATCACTACACTGCACGCCCCTATACACTGCACTACATCACTACACTGCACGCCCCTATACACTGCACTACATCACTACACTGCACGTCCCTATACACTGCACTACATACCCTATATGCTACACTACATCACTACACTACATCCCCTACACGCTGAACTACATCACTACACTGCACGCCCCTATACACTGCACTACATCACTACACTGCACGCGCCTATACTCTGCACTACATCACCACACTGCACTACATCACTACACTGCACGCCCCTATACACTGCACTACATACCCTATATGCTACACTACATCACTACAGTACATCCCCTACACGCTGAACTACATCACTACACTGCACGCCCCTATACACTGCACTACGTACCCTACACGCTGAACTACATCACTACACTACATCCCCCTATACACTGCACTACATACCCTATATACTACACTACATCACTACACTGCACTACATATCCTATATGCTACACTACATCACTACACTACATCCCCTACACGCTGAACTACATCACTACACTGCACGCCCCTATACACTGCACTACATACCCTATCTGCTACACTACATCACACTACATCCCCTACACACTGAACTACATCACTACACTGCACGCCCCTATACAGTGCACTACATACCCTATATGCTACACTACATCACTATACTACATCCCCTACACGCTGAACTACATCCCTACACTGCACGCCCCTATACACTGCACTACATACCCTATCTGCTACACTACATCACACTACATCCCCTACACGCTGAACTACATCACTACACTGCACGCGCCTATACACTGCACTACATACCCTATCTGCTACACTACATCACACTACATCCCCTACACGCTGAACTACATCACTACACTGCACGCCCCTATACACTGCACTACATCCCCTATCTGCTTCACTACATCACTATACTACATCCCCTACACGCTGAACTACATCACTACACTGCACGCCCCTATACACTGCACTACATACACTATCTGCTACAATACATCACTACACTGCACGCCCCTATACACTGCACTACATACCCTATATGCTACACTACATCACTACACTACATTCCCTACACACTGCACTACATCACTACACTGCACGCCCCTATACACTGCACTACATACCCTATCTGCTACACTACATCACTACACTGCACGTCCCTATACACTGCACTACATACCCTATATGCTACACTACATCACTACACTACATCCCCTACACACTGCACTACATCACTACACTGCACGCCCCTATACACTGCACTACATACCCTATATGCTACACTACATCACTACACTGCACGCCCATATACACTGCACTACATACCCTATATGCTACACTACATCACTACACTACATCCCCTACACACTGCACTACATCACTACACTGCACGCCCCTATACACTGCACTACATACCCTATATACTACACTACATCACTATACTACATCCCCTACACACTGAACTACATCACTACACTGCACGCCCCTATACACTGCACTACATACCCTATATACTACACTACATCACTATACTACATCCCCTAAACACTGCACTACATCACTACACTGCACGCCCCTATACACTGCACTACATACCCTATATGCTACACTACATCACTACACTACATCCCCTACACACTGCACTACATCACTACACTGCACGTCCCTATACACTGCACTACATACCCTATATGGTACACTACATCACTACACTACATCCCCTACACACTGAACTACATCACTACACTGCACGCCCCTATACACTGCACTAAATAACCCTATATGCTACACTACATCACTATACTACATCCCCTACACACTGAACTACATCACTACACTGCACGCCCCTATACACTGCACTACATACCCTATATGCTACACTACATCACTATACTACATCCCCTACACACTGAACTACATCACTACACTGCACGCCCCTATACACTGCACTACATCACTACACTGCACGCCCCTATACACTGCACTACATCACTACACTGCACTACATCACTACACTGCACGCCCCTATACACTGCACTACATACCCTATATGCTACACTACATCACTACAGTACATCCCCTACACGCTGAACTACATCACTACACTGCACGCCCCTATACACTGCACTACGTACCCTACACGCTGAACTACATCACTACACTACATCCCCCTATACACTGCACTACATACCCTATAAACTACACTACATCACTACACTGCACTACATATCCTATATGCTACACTACATCACTACACTACATCCCCTACACGCTGAACTACATCACTACACTGCACGCCCCTATACACTGCACTACATACCCTATCTGCTACACTACATCACACTACATCCCCTACACACTGAACTACATCACTACACTGCACGCCCCTATACACTGCACTACATACCCTATATGCTACACTACATCACTATACTACATCCCCTACACGCTGAACTACATCCCTACACTGCACGCCCCTATACACTGCACTACATACCCTATCTGCTACACTACATCACACTACATCCCCTACACGCTGAACTACATCACTACACTGCACGCGCCTATACACTGCACTACATACCCTATCTGCTACACTACATCACACTACATCCCCTACACGCTGAACTACATCACTACACTGCACGCCCCTATACACTGCACTACATCCCCAATCTGCTTCACTACATCACTATACTACATCCCCTACACGCTGAACTACATCACTACACTGCACGCCCCTATACACTGCACTACATACACTATCTGCTACAATACATCACTACACTGCACGCCCCTATACACTGCACTAAATACCCTATATGCTACACTACATCACTACACTACATCCCCTACACACTGCACTACATCACTACACTGCACGCCCCTATACACTGCACTACATACCCTATCTGCTACACTACATCACTACACTGCACGCCCCTATACACTGCACTACATACCCTATATGCTACACTACATCACTACACTACATCCCCTACACACTGCACTACATCACTACACTGCACGCCCCTATACACTGCACTACATACCCTATATACTACACTACATCACTATACTACATCCCCTACACACTGAACTACATCACTACACTGCACGCCCCTATACACTGCACTACATACCCTATATACTACTCTACATCACTATACTACATCCCCTAAACACTGCACTACATCACTACACTGCACGCCCCTATACACTGCACTACATACCCTATATACTACACTACATCACTATACTACATCCCCTACACACTGAACTACATCACTACACTGCACGCCCCTATACACTGCACTACATACCCTATATACTACACTACATCACTATACTACATCCCCTACACACTGCACTACATCACTACACTGCATGCCCCTATACACTGCACTACATACCCTATATGCTACACTACATCACTACACTACATCCCCTACACACTGCACTACATCACTACACTGCACGCCCCTATACACTGCACTACATACCCTATATACTACACTACATCACTACACTACATCCCCTACATGCTGAACTACATCACTACACTGCACGCCCCTATACACTGCTCTACATACCCTATATACTACACTACATCACTACACTGCACTACATACCTTATATACTATACTACATCACTACACTGCACGCCCCTATACACTGCACTACATACACTATATGCTACACTACATCACTACACTACATCCCCTACATGCTGAACTACATCACTACACTGCACGCCCCTATACACTGCACTACATACCCTATATACTACACTACATCACTACAATACATACCCTACACACTGCACTACATAACTACACTGCACGTCCCTATACACTGCACTACATACCCTATATACTACACTACATCACTATACTACATCCCCTACACACTGCACTACATCACTACACTGCACGTCCCTATACACTGCTCTACATACCCTATATACTACACTACATCACTATACTACATCCCCTACACACTGAACTACATCACTACACTGCACGCCCCTATACACTGCACTACATACCCTATATACTACACTACATCACTATACTACATCCCCTACACACTGCACTACATCACTACACTGCATGCCCCTATACACTGCACTACATACCCTATATGCTACACTACATCACTACACTACATCCCCTACACACTGCACTACATACCCTATATACTACACTACATCACTACACTACATCCCCTACATGCTGAACTACATCACTACACTGCACGCCCCTATACACTGCACTACATACCCTATATACTACACTACATCACTAGACTACATCCCCTACATGCTGAACTACATCACTACACTGCACGCCCCTATACACTGCTCTACATACCCTATATACTACACTACATCACTACACTGCACTACATACCCTATATACTATACTACATCACTACACTGCACGCCCCTATACACTGCACTACATACCCTATATGCTACACTACATCACTACACTACATCCCCTACATGCTGAACTACATCACTACACTGCACGCCCCTATACACTGCACTACATACCCTATATACTACACTACATCACTACAATACATACCCTACACACTGCACTACATAACTACACTGCACGCCCCTATACACTGCACTACATACCCTATATACTACACTACATCACCACACTACATCCCCTACACGCTGAACTACATCACTACACTGCACGCCCATATACACTGCACTACATACCCTATATACTACACTACATCACTATACTACATCCCCTACACGCTGAACTACATCACTACACTGCACGCCCCTATACACTGCACTACATACCCTATATACTACACTACATCACTATACTACATCCCCTACACGCTGAACTACATCACTACACTGCACGCCCCTATACACTGCACTACATACCCTATATACTACACTACATCACTATACTACATCCCCTACACACTGCACTACATCACTACACTGCATGCCCCTATACACTGCACTACATACCCTATATGCTACACTACATCACTACACTACATCCCCTACACACTGCACTACATACCCTATATACTACACTACATCCCCTACATGCTGAACTACATCACTACACTGCACGCCCCTATACACTGCACTACATACCCTATATACTACACTACATCACTAGACTACATCCCCTACATGCTGAACTACATCACTACACTGCACGCCCCTATACACTGCTCTACATACCCTATATACTACACTACATCACTACACTGCACTACATACCCTATATACTATACTACATCACTACACTGCACGCCCCTATACACTGCACTACATACCCTATATGCTACACTACATCACTACACTACATCCCCTACATGCTGAACTACATCACTACACTGCACGCCCCTATACACTGCACTACATACCCTATATACTACACTACATCACTACAATACATACCCTACACACTGCACTACATAACTACACTGCACGCCCCTATACACTGCACTACATACCCTATATACTACACTACATCACTACACTACATCCCCTACACGCTGAACTACATCACTACACTGCACGCCCCTATACACTGCACTACATACCCTATATACTACACTACATCACTATACTACATCCCCTACACGCTGAACTACATCACTACACTGCACGCCACTATACACTGCACTACATACCCTATCTGCTACACTACATTACTATACTACATCCCCTACACGCTGAACTACATCACTATACTGCACGCCCCTATACACTGCACTACATACCCTATATGCTACACTACATCACTCTACTACATCCCCTACACGCTGAACTACATCACTACACTGCACGCCCCTATACACTGCACTACATACCCTATATGCTACACTACATCACTACACTTCATCCCCTATACACTGCACTACATCACACTACATCACTACACTACATCCCCTACACGCTTAACTACATCACACTACATCACTACACTACATCCCCTACACGCTGAACTACATCCCTACACTGCACGCCCCTATACACTGCACTACATACCCTATATGCTACACTACATCACTACACTACATCCCCTACACGCTGAACTACATCACTACACTGCACTCCCCTATACACTGCACTACATACCCTATATGCTACACTACATCACTATACTACATCCCCTACACACTGAACTACATCACTACACTGCACGCCCCTATACACTGCACTACATACCCTATATGCTACACTACATCACTACACTACATCCCCTACACACTGAACTACATCACTACACTGCACGCCCCTATACACTGCACTACATACCCTATATGCTACACTACATCACTACACTGCACGCCCCTATACACTGCACTACATACCCTATCTGCTACACTACATCACTATACTACATCCCCTACACGCTGAACTACATCACTATACTGCACGCCACTATACACTGCACTACATACCCTATATGCTACTCTACATCACTACACTACATCCCCTACACGCTGAACTACATCCCTACACTGCACGCCCCTATACACTGCACTACATACTCTATATGCTACACTACATCACTACACTACATCCCCTACACGCTGAACTACATCACTACACTGCACGCCCCTATACACTGCACTACATACCCTATCTGCTACACTACATCACTACACTGCACGCCCCTATACACTGCACTACATACCCTATATGCTACACTACATCACTACACTACATCCCCTACACGTTGAACTACATCACTACACTGCACGCCCATATACACTGCACTACATACCCTATATGCTACACTACATCACTACACTACATCCCCTACACGCTGAACTACATCACTACACTGCACGCCCCTATACACTGCACTACATACCCTATCTGCTACACTACATCACTACACTGCACGCCCCTATACACTGCACTACATACCCTATATGCTACACTACATCACTACACTACATCCCCTACACGTTGAACTACATCACTACACTGCACGCCCATATACACTGCACTACATACCCTATATGCTACACTACATCACTACACTACATCCCCTACACGCTGAACTACATCACTACACTGCACGCCCCTATGCACTGCACTACATACCCTATATGCTACACTACATCACTACACTACATCCCCTACACGCTGAACTACATCACTACACTGCACGCCCCTATACACTGCACTACATACCCTATATGCTACACTACATCACTATACTACATCCCCTACACGCTGAACTACATCACTACACTGCACGCCCCTATACACTGCACTACATACCCTATATACTACACTACATCACTACACTGCACGCCCCTATACACTGCACTACATACCCTATATGCTACACTACATCACTATACTACATCCCCTACACGCTGAACTACATCACTACACTGCACGCCCCTATACACTGCACTACATACCCTATCTGCTACACTACATCACTATACTACACCCCCTACACGCTGAACTACATCACTACACTGCACGCCCCTATACACTGCACTACATCACTACACTGCACGCCCCTATACACTGCACTACGTCACTACACTGCACGTCCCTATACACTGCACTACATCACTACACTGCACGCCCCTATACACTGCACTACATACCCTATATGCTACACTACATCACTACACTACATCCCTACACGCTGAACTACATCACTACACTGCACGCCCCTATACACTGCACTACATCACTACACTGCGCGCCCCTATACACTGCACTACATCACTACACTGCACGCCCCTATACACTGCACTACATCACTACACTGCACGCCCCTATACAATGCACTACATACCCTATATGCTACACTACATCACTACACTGCACGACCCTATATACTGCACTACATACCCTATATGCTACACTACATCACTATACTACATCCCCTACACGCTGAACTACATCACTACACTGCACGCCCCTATACACTGCACTACATACCCTATCTGCTACACTACATCACTATACTACATCCCCTACACGCTGAACTACATCACTACACTGCACGCCCCTATACACTGCACTACATCACTACACTGCACGCCCCTATACACTGCACTACGTCACTACACTGCACGTCCCTATACACTGCACTACATCACTACACTGCACGCCCCTATACACTGCACTACATACCCTATATGCTACACTACATCACTACACTACATCCCTACACGCTGAACTACATCACTACACTGCACGCCCCTATACACTGCACTACATCACTACACTGCGCCCCCTATACACTGCACTACATCACTACACTGCACGCCCCTATACACTGCACTACATCACTACACTGCACGCCCCTATACAATGCACTACATACCCTATATGCTACACTACATCACTACACTGCACGACCCTATATACTGCACTACATACCCTATATGCTACACTACATCACTATACTACATCCCCTACACGCTGAACTACATCACTACACTGCACGTCCCTATACACTGCACCACATACCCTATATGCTACACTACATCACTATACTACATCCCCTACACGCTGAACTACATCACTACACTGCACGCCCCTATACACTGCACTACATCACTACACTGCACGCCCCTATACACCGCACTACAACACTACACTGCACGCCCCTATACACTGCACTACATCACTACACTGCACGCCCCTATACACTGCACTACATACCCTATATGCTACACTACATCACTACACTACATCCCCTACACGCTGAACTACATCACTACACTGCACACCCCTATACACTGCACTACATCACTACACTGCACGCCCCTATACACTGCACTACATCACTACACTGCACGCCCCTATACACTGCACTACATACCCTATATGCTACACTACATCACTATACTACATCCTCTACACGCTGAACTACATCACTACACTGCACGCCCCTATACACTGCACTACATCACTACACGGTACGCCCCTATACACTGCACTACATCACTACACTGCACGCCCCAATACACTGCACTACATCACTACACTGCACGCCCCAATACACTGCACTACATACCATATATGCTACACTACATCACTACACTACATCCCCAACACGCTGAACTACATCACTACACTGCACGCCCCTATACACTGCACTACATACCCTATATGCTACACTACATCACTATACTACATCCCCTACACGCTGAACTACATCACTACACTGCACGCCCCTATACACTGCACTACATACCCTATATGCTACACTACATCACTATACTACATCCCCTACACGCTGAACTATATCACTACACTGCACGTCTCTATACACTGCACTACATCACTACACTGCACGCCCCTATACACTGCACTACATACCCTATATGCTACACTACTTCACTATACTACATCCCCTACACGCTGAACTACATCACTACACTGCACGCCCCTATACACTGCACTACATACCCTATATGCTACACTACATCACTATACTACATCCTCTACACGCTGAACTACATCACTACACTGCACGCCCCTATACACTGCACTACATCACTACACTGTACGCCCCTATACACTGCACTACATCACTACACTGCACGCCCCTATACACTGCACTACATCACTACACTGCACGCCCCAATACACTGCACTACATACCATATATGCTACACTACATCACTACACTACATCCCCAACACGCTGAACTACATCACTACACTGCACGCCCCTATACACTGCACTACATACCCTATATGCTACACTACATCACTATACTACATCCCCTACACGCTGAACTACATCACTACACTGCACGCCCCTATACACTGCACTACATACCCTATATGCTACACTACATCACTATACTACATCCCCTACACGCTGAACTATATCACTACACTGCACGTCTCTATACACTGCACTACATCACTACACTGCACGCCCCTATACACTGCACTACATACCCTATATGCTACACTACTTCACTATACTACATCCCCTACACGCTGAACTACATCACCACACTGCACGCCCCTATACACTGCACTACATCACTACACTGCACGCCCCTATACACTGCACTACGTCACTACACTGCACGCCCCTATACACTGCACTACATCACTACACTGCACGCCCCTATACACTGCACTACATACCCTATATGCTACACTACATCAATACACTACATCCCCTACATGCTGAACTACATCACTACACTGCACGCCCCTATACACTGCACTACATCACTACACTGCACGCCCCTATACACTGCACTACATCACTACACTGCACGCCCCTATACACTGCACTACATCACTACACTGCACGCCCCTATACACTGCACTACATACCCTATATACTACACTACATCACTACACTGCACGCCCCTATACACTGCACTACATACCCTATATGCTACACTACATCACTACACTACATCCCCTACACGCTGAACTACATCACTTCACTGCAAGCCCCTATACACTGAACTACATACCCTATATGCTACACTACATCACTACACTGCACGCCCCTATACACTGCACTACATACCCTATATGCTACACTGCATCACTATACTACATCCCCTACACGCTGAACTACATCACTACACTGCACGCCCCTATACACTGCACTACATACCCTATATGCTACACTACATCACTATACTACATCCCCTACACGCTGAACTACATCACTACACTGCACGCCCCTATACACTGCACTACATCACTACACTGCACGCCCCTATACACTGCACTACATCACTACACTGCAGCCCCTATACACTGCACTACATCACTACACTGCACGCCCCTATACACTGCACTACATACCCTATATGCTACACTACATCACTACACTACATCCCCTACACGCTGAACTACATCACTACACTGCACTCCCCTATACACTGCACTATATCACTATACTGCACGCCCCTATACACTGCACTACATCACTACACTGCACGCCCCTATACACTGCACTACATACCCTATATGCTACACTACATCACTATACTACATCCCCTACACACTGAACTACATCACTACACTGCACGCCCCTATACACTGCACTACATCACTACACTGCACGCCCCTATACACTGCACTACATCACTACACTGCACGTCCCTATACACTGCACTACATACCCTATATGCTACACTACATCACTACACTACATCCCCTACACGCTGAACTACATCACTACACTGCACGCCCCTATACACTGCACTACATCACTACACTGCACGCGCCTATACTCTGCACTACATCACTACACTGCACGCCCCTATACACTGCACTACATCACTACACTGCACGCCCCTATACACTGCACTACATACCCTATATGCTACACTACATCACTACAGTACATCCCCTACACGCTGAACTACATCACTACACTGCACGCCCCTATACACTGCACTACATACCCTATATACTACACTACATCACTACACTGCACGCCCCTATACACTGCACTACATACCCTATATGCTACACTACATCACTACACTACATCCCCTACACGCTGAACTACATCACTACACTGCAAGCCCCTATACACTGCACTACATACCCTATATGCTACACTACATCACTACACTGCACGCCCCTATACACTGCACTACATACCCTATATGCTACACTACATCACTATACTACATCCCCTACACGCTGAACTACATCACTACACTGCACGCCCCTATACACTGCACTACATACCCTATATGCTACACTACATCACTATACTACATCCCCTACACGCTGAACTACATCACTACACTGCACGCCCCTATACACTGCACTACATCACTACACTGCACGCCCCTATACACTGCACTACATCACTACACTGCACGCCCCTATACACTGCACTACATCACTACACTGCACGCCCCTATACACTGCACTACATACCCTATATGCTACACTACATCACTACACTACATCCCCTACACGCTGAACTACATCACTACACTGCACTCCCCTATACACTGCACTATATCACTATACTGCACGCCCCTATACACTGCACTACATCACTACACTGCACGCCCCTATACACTGCACTACATACCCTATATGCTACACTACATCACTATACTACATCCCCTACACACTGAACTACATCACTACACTGCACGCCCCTATACACTGCTCTACATCACTACACTGCACGCCCCTATACACTGCACTACATCACTACACTGCACGTCCCTATACACTGCACTACATACCCTATATGCTACACTACATCACTACACTACATCCCCTACACGCTGAACTACATCACTACACTGCACGCCCCTATACACTGCACTACATCACTACACTGCACGCACCTATACTCTGCACTACATCACTACACTGCACGCCCCTATACACTGCACTACATCACTACACTGCACGCCCCTATACACTGCACTACATACCCTATATGCTACACTACATCACTACAGTACATCCCCTACACGCTGAACTACATCACTACACTGCACGCCCCTATACACTGCACTACATACCCTACACGCTGAACTACATCACTACACTACATCCCCCTATACACTGCACTACAAACCCTATATACTACACTACATCACTACACTGCACTACATATCCTATATGCTACACTACATCCCCTACACGCTGAACTACATCACTACACTGCACGCCCCTATACACTGCACTACATACCCTATCTGCTACACTACATCACACTACATCCCCTACACACTGAACTACATCACTACACTGCAAGCCCCTATACACTGCACTCATACCCTATATGCTACACTACATCACTATACTACATCCCCTACACGCTGAACTACATCCCTACACTGCACGCCCCTATACACTGCACTACATACCCTATCTGCTACACTACATCACACTACATCCCCTACATGCTGAACTACATCACTACACTGCATGCGCCTATACACTGCACTACATACCCTATCTGCTACACTACATCACACTACATCCCCTACACGCTGAACTACATCACTACACTGCACGCCCCTATACACTGCACTACATACCCTATATGCTACACTACATCACTACACTACATCCCTTATACGCTGAACTACATCACTACACTGCACGCCCCTATACACTGCACTACATTCCCTATCTGCTACACTACATCACTACACTGCACGCCCCTATACACTGCACTACATACCCTATATGCTACACTACATCACTATACTACATCCCCTACACGCTGAACTACATCACTATACTGCACGCCCCTATACACTGCACTACATACCCTATATGCTACACTACATCACTATACTACATCCCCTACACGCTGAACTACATCACTACACTGCACGCCCCTATACACTGCACTACATACCCTATATGCTACACTACATCCCCTACATGCTGAACTACATCACTACACTGCACGCCCCTATACACTGCACTACATACTAGTGATGAGCACCGGAAATTTTTCGGGTTTTGTGTTTTGGTTTTGGGTTCGGTTCCGCGGCCGTGTTTTGGGTTCGAACGCGTTTTAGCAAAACCTCACCGAATTTTTTTTGTCGGATTCGGGTGTGTTTTGGATTCGGGTGTTTTTTTCAAAAAACCCTAAAAAAACAGCTTAAATCATAGAATTTGGGGGTCATTTTGATCCCAAAGTATTATTAACCTCAATAACCATAATTTCCACTCATTTTCAGTCTATTCTGAACACCTCACACCTCACAATATTATTTTTAGTCCTAAAATTTGCACCGAGGTCGCTGGATGACTAAGCTCAGCGACCCAAGTGGCCGACACAAACACCTGGCACAGCTAGGAGTGGCACTGCAGTGTCACGCAGGATGGCCCTTCAAAAAACTACTCCCCAAACAGCACATGATGCAAAGAAGAAAAAAAAGAGGCGCAATGAGGTAGCTGTGTGACTAAGATAAGCGACCCTAGTGGCCGACACAAACACCTGGCCCATCTAGGAGTGGCACTGCAGTGTCACGCAGGATGGCCCTTCCAAAAAACACCACCCAAACAGCACATGACGCAAAGAAAAAAAGAGGCGCAATGAGGTAGCTGTGTGACTAAGATAAGCGACCCAAGTGGCCGACACAAACACCTGGCCCATCTAGGAGTGTCACTGCAGTGTCACGCAGGATGGCCCTTCCAAAAAACACCCCCCAAACAGCACATGACGCAAAGAAAAAAAGAGGCGCAATGAGGTAGCTGTGTGACTAAGATAAGCGACCCAAGTGGCCGACACAAACACCTGGCCCATCTAGGAGTGGCACTGCAGTGTCACGCAGGATGGCCCTTCCAAAAAACACCCCCCAAACAGCACATGACGCAAAGAAAAAAAGAGGCGCAATGAGGTAGCTGTGTGACTAAGATAAGCGACCCAAGTGGCCGACACAAACACCTGGCTCATCTAGGAGTGGCACTGCAGTGTCACGCAGGATGGCCCTTCCAAAAACTACTCCCCAAACAGCACATGACGCAAAGAAAAATTAAAGAAAAAAGAGGTGCAAGATGGAATTGTCCTTGGGCCCTCCCACCCACCCTTATGTTGTATAAACAGGACATGCACACTTTAACCAACCCATCATTTCAGTGACAGGGTCTGCCACACGACTGTGACTGAAATGACGGGTTGGTTTGGACCCCCACCAAAAAAGAAGCAATTAATCTCTCCTTGCACAAACTGGCTCTACAGAGGCAAGATGTCCACCTCATCATCATCCTCCGATATATCACCGTGTACATCCCCCTCCTCACAGATTATCAATTCGTCCCCACTGGAATCCACCATCTCAGCTCCCTGTGTACTTTGTGGAGGCAATTGCTGCTGGTCAATGTCTCCACGGAGGAATTGATTATAATTCATTTTAATGAACATCATCTTCTCCACATTTTCTGGATGTAACCTCGTACGCTCGATTGCTGACAAGGTACTCTTTCGGAGTACACACTTGTGGGAGGGCAACTTAGGTAGAATAAAGCCAGTTTGTGCAAGGGCCTCCAAATTGCCTCTTTTTCCTGCCAGTATAAGTACGGACTGTCTGACGTGCCTACTTGGATGCGGTCACTCATATAATCCTCCACCATTCTTTCAATGGGGAGAGAATCATGGCCCTCATTCCGAGTTGATCGGTCGCAAGGCGAATTTAGCAGAGTTACACACGCTAAGCCGCCGCCTACTGGGAGTGAATCTTAGCTTCTTAAAATTGCGACCGATGTATTCGCAATATTGCGATTACTAACTACTTAGCAGTTTCAGAGTAGCTCCAGACTTACTCTGCCTGTGCGATCATTTCAGTGCTTGTCGTTCCTGGTTGACGTCACAAACACACCCAGCGTTCGCCCAGGCACTCCCACCGTTTCCCCGGCCACTCCTGCGTTTTTTCCGGAAACGGTAGCGTTTTCAGCCACACGCCCCTGAAACGCCGTGTTTCCGCCCAGTAACACCCATTTCCTGTCAATCACATTACGATCGCCGGAGCGAAGAAAAAGCCGTGAGTAAAAATACTTTCTTCATAGTAAAGTTACTTGGCGCAGTCGCAGTGCGAACATTGCGCATGCGTACTAAGCGGATTTTCACTGCGATGCGATGAAAAATACCGAGCGAACAACTCGGAATGAGGGCCCATATGCAGTGCCAGTAGACGACATGTCCGTATCCGTAATCGTTGGCAGGTCCTTCAGTCCGGACCAGATGTCAGCATCAGCAGTCGCTCCAGACTGCCCTGCATCACCGCCAGCGGGTGGGCTCGGAATTCTGAGCCTTTTCCTCGCACCCCCAGTTGCGGGAGAATGTGAAGGAGGAGATGTTGACAGGTCGCGTTCCGCTTGACTTGACAATTTTCTCACCAGCAGGTCTTTGAACCCCAGCAGACTTGTGTCTGCCGGAAAGAGAGATCCAAGGTAGGTTTTAAATCTAGGATCGAGCACGGTGGCCAAAATGTAGTGCTCTGATTTCAACAGATTGACCACCCGTGAATCCTTGTTAAGCGAATTAAGGGCTCCATCCACAAGTCCCACATGCCTAGCGGAATCGCTCTGTGTTAGCTCCTCCTTCAATGTCTCCAGCTTCTTCTGCAAAAGCCTGATGAGGGGAATGACCTGACTCAGGCTGGCAGTGTCTGAACTGACTTCACGTGTGGCAAGTTCAAAAGGTTGCAGAACCTTGCACAACGTTGAAATCATTCTCCACTGCACTTGAGACAGGTGCATTCCACCTCCTGTTTCGTGCTCAGTTGTATAGGCTTGAATGGCCTTTTGCTGCTCCTCCAACCTCTGAAGCATATAGAGGGTTGAATTCCACCTCGTTACCACTTCTTGCTTCAGATGATGGCAGGGCAGGTTCAGGCGTTTTTGGTGGTGCTCCAGTCTTCTGTACGTGGTGCCTGTACGCCGAAAGTGTCCCGCAATTCTTCTGGCCACCGACAGCATCTCTTGCACGCCCCTCTCGTTTTTTAAATAATTCTGCACCACCAAATTCAAGGTATGTGCAAAACATGGGACGTGCTGGAATTTGCCCATATTTAATGCACACACAATATTGCTGGCGTTGTCCGATGCCACAAATCCACAGGAGAGTCCAATTGGGGTAAGCCATTCTGCGATGATCTTCCTCAGTTGCCGTAGGAGGTTTTTAGCTGTGTGCGTATTCTGGAAAGCGGTGATACAAAGCGTAGCCTGCCTAGGAAAGAGTTGGCATTTGCGAGATGCTGCTACTGGTGCCGCCGCTGCTGTTCTTGCGGCGGGAGTCCATACATCTACCCAGTGGGCTGTCACAGTCATATAGTCCTGAGCCTGCCCTGCTCCACTTGTCCACATGTCCGTGGTTAAGTGGACATTGGGTACAACTGCATTTTTTAGGACACTGGTGAGTCTTTTTCTGAGGTCTGTGTACATTTTCGGTATCGCCTGCCTAGAGAAATGGAACCTAGATGGTATTTGGTACCGGGGACACAGTACCTCCAACAAGTCTCTAGTTGGCTCTGCAGTAATGATGGATACCGGAACCACGTTTCTCACCGCCCAGGATGCCAAGGCCTCAGTTATCCGCTTTGCAGCAGGATGACTGCTGTGATATTTCATCTTCCTCGCAAAGGACTGTTGGACAGTCAATTGCTTGGTGGAAGTAGTAAAAGTGGTCTTACGAGTACGACTTCCCCTCTGGGATGACCATCGACTCCCAGCAGCAACAACAGCAGCGCCAGCAGCAGTAGGCGTTACACGCAAGGATGCATCGGAGGAATCCCAGGCAGGAGAGGACTCGTCAGAATTGCCAGTGACATGGCCTGCAGGACTATTGGCATTCCTGGGGAAGGAGGAAATTGACACTGAGGGAGTTGGTGGGGTGGTTTGCGTAAGCTTGGTTACAAGAGGAAGGGATTTACTGGTCAGTGGACTGCTTCCGCTGTCGCCCAAAGTTTTTGAACTTGTCACTGACTTATGATGAATGCGCTGCAGGTGACGTATAAGGGAGGATGTTCCGAGGTGGTTAACGTCCTTACCCCTACTTATTACAGCTTGACAAAGGCAACACACGGCTTGACAAATGTTGTCCGCATTTCTGTTGAAATACTTCCACACCGAAGAGCTGATTTTTTTGGTATTTTCACCAGGCATGTCAATGGCCCTATTCCTCCCACGGACAACAGGTGTCTCCCCGGGTGCCTGACTTAAACAAACCACCTCACCATCAGAATCCTCCTGGTCAATTTCCTCCCCAGCGCCAGCAACACCCATATCCTCCTCATCCTGGTGTACTTCAACACTGACATCTTCAATCTGACTATCAGGAACTGGACTGCGGGTGCTCCTTCCAGCACTTGCAGGGGGCGTGCAAATGGTGGAAGGCGCATGCTCTTCACATCCAGTGTTGGGAAGGTCAGGCATCGCAAACGACATAATTGGACTCTCCTTGTGGATTTGTGATTTCGAAAAACGCACAGTTCTTTGCTGTGCTTTTGCCAGCTTGAGTCTTTTCATTTTTCTAGCGAGAGGCTGAGTGCGTCCATCCTCATGTGAAGCTGAACCACTAGCCATGAACATAGGCCAGGGCCTCAGCCGTTCCTTGCCACTCCGTGTGGTAAATGGCATATTGGCAAGTTTACGCTTCTCCTCCGACAATTTTATTTTAGATTTTTGAGTCCTTTTTTTACTGATATTTGGTGTTTTGGATTTTACATGCTCTGTACTATGACATTGGGCATCGGCCTTGGCAGACGACTTTGATGGCATTTCATCGTCTCGGCCATGACTAGTGGCAGCAGCTTCAGCACGAGGTGGAAGTCGATCTTGATCTTTCCCTATTTTTGGAACCTCAACATTTTTGTTCTCCATATTTTAATAGGCACAACTAAAAGGAGATGGATGGATACTAGTATACTTATGGATGGACGAGCGACTGCCGACACAGAGGTAGCTACAGCCGTGGACTACCGTACTGCGTCTGCTGCTAATATAGACTGGATGATAATGATATAAAAAATATATATATATCACTACTGCAGCCGGACAGGTATATGTTATATAATGACGGACCTGCTGGACACTGTCAGCACTGCAGACTCCTAAAGTAAGCTACTAGTATCAAGAAGATAGAAAAAAAAAAAACACAACAGGTAGGTGGTATACAATTATGGATGGACGAGCGACTGCCGACACAGAGGTAGCTACAGCCGTGGACTACCGTACTGCGTCTGCTGCTAATATAGACTGGATGATAATGATATAAAAAATATATATATATATCACTACTGCAGCCGGACAGGTATATATTATATAATGACGGACCTGCTGGACACTGTCAGCACTGCAGACTCCTAAAGTTAACTACTAGTATGAAGAAGATAGAAAAAAAAAAAAACCACCACAGGTAGGTATACAATTATGGACGAGCGACTGCCGACACAGAGGTAGCTACAGCCGTGGACTACCGTACTGCGTCTGCTGCTAGTATAGACTGGATGATAATGATATAAAAAATATATATATATCACTACTGCAGGACATGTATATATTATATAATGACGGACCTGCTGGACACTGTCAGCAGAATGTGTTTATAGAATAAAAACACCACACGATGAGTGTTTAACTTTTTCAGGCAGACAATCACAATATACTGGTGGTCACTGGTCACTGGTCAGTCACACTGGCAGTGGCACTCTGGCAGCAAAAGTGTGCACTGTTAAATATATGTACTCCTGCTATAACTGCTCCCCAGTCTCCCCCACAATTAAGCTGTGTGAGCAGTGAGCACTCAGCACAGTCAGATGTACATAGATGATGCAGCACACTGAGGCTGAGCACAGATATGGTATACTGTGTCACTGTGTATCGTTTTTTTTCAGGCAGAGAACGGATTATATTAAATAATAATAAAACTGCACTGGTGGTCACTGGTCAGTCACTAGTAAACTCTGCACTCTCTGAGTACTCCTAAGCTCCAGTAAATCAAGTGTCTCACTCTCACTATCTATTTCTATTCTAAATGGAGAGGACGCCAGCCACGTCCTCTCCCTATCAATCTCAATGCACGTGTGAAAATGGCGGCGACGCGCGGCTCCTTATATAGAATCCGAGTCTCGCGATAGAATACGAGCCTCGCGAGAATCCGACAGCGGGATGATGACGTTCGGGCGCGCTCGGGTTAGCCGAGCAAGGCAAGAAGATCCGAGTCTGCCTCGGACCCGTGTAAAAAGCGTGAAGTTCGGGGGGGTTCGGTTTCCGAGAAACCGAACCCGCTCATCACTACTACATACCCTATCTGCTACACTACATCACTATACTACATCCCCTACACGCTGAACTACATCACTACACTGCACGCCCCTATACACTGCACTACATACCCTATCTGCTACACTACATCACTATACTACATCCCCTACACGCTGAACTACATCACTACACTGCACGCCCCTATACACTGCACTACATACCCTATCTGCTACACTACATCACTATACTACATCCCCTACACGCTGAACTACATCACTACACTGCACGCCCCTATACACTGCACTACATACCCTATCTGCTACACTACATCACTACACTGCACGCCCCTATACACTGAACTACATCACTACACTGCACGCCCCTATACACTGCACTACATACCCTATATGCTGCACTACATCACTACACTACATCCCCTACACGCTGAACTACATCACTACACTGCACGCCCCTATACACTGCACTACATACCCTATCTGCTACACTACATCACTATACTACATCCCCTACACGCTAAACTACATCACTACACTGCACGCCCCTATACACTGCACTACATACTCTATCTGCTACACTACATCACTACACTGCACGCCCCTATACACTGCACTACATCACTACACTGCACGCCCCTATACACTGCACTACATACCCTATATGCTGCACTACATCACTACACTACATCCCCTACACGCTGAACTACATCACTACACTGCACGCCCCTATACACTGCACTACATACCCTATCTGCTACACTACATCACTATACTACATCCCCTACACGCTGAACTACATCACTACACTGCACGCCCCTATACACTGCACTACATACCCTATATGCTACACTACATCACTACACTACATCCCCTACACACTGCACTACATCACTACACTGCACGCCCCTATACACTGCATTACATACCCTATATGCTACACTACATCACTATACTACATCCCCTACACGCTGGACTACATCACTACACTGCACGCCTCTATACACTGCCCTACATACCCTATCTGCTACACTACATCACTACACTGCACGCCCCTATACACTGCACTACATACCCTATCTGCTACACTACATCACTATACTACATCCCCTACACGCTGAACTACATCACTATACTGCACGCCCCTATACACTGCACTACATACCCTATATGCTACACTACATCACTATACTACATCCCCTACACGCTGAACTACATCACTACACTGCACGCCCCTATACACTGCACTACATACCCTATATGCTACACTACATCACAGTACTACATCCCCTACATGCTGAACTACATCACTACACTGCACGCCCCTATACACTGCACTACATACCCTATATGCTACACTACATCACTATACTACATCCCCTACACACTGCACTACATCACTACACTGCACGCCCCTATACACTGCACTACATACCCTATCTGCTACACTACATCACTATACTACATCCCCTACACGCTGAACTACATCACTACACTGCATGCCCCTATACACTGCACTACATACCCTATCTGCTACACTACATCACTACACTGCACGCCCCTATACACTGCACTACATACCCTATCTGCTACACTACATCACTATACTACATCCCCTACACGCTGAACCACACCACTATACTGCACGCCCCTATACACTGCACTACATACCCTATATGCTACACTACATCACTATACTACATCCCCTACACGCTGAACTACATCACTACACTGCACGCCCCTATACACTGCACTACATACCCTATCTGCTACACTACATCACTACACTGCACGCCCCTACACACTGCACTACATATCCTATCTGCTACACTACATCACTATACTACATCCCCTACACGCTGAACTACACCACTTGTTAGGGTCTCCTGCCCTGTGCTGCCACGTCGTCATGGCAACCGGGAGACAAGTGCTAGTGGAGTAACCTGAGCGCAGCTGATACTCCGGTTCGGGTCTTTTGCTGTGCAGTGGTTATAGGCTCTGTGCACGGCAGGGGATCCGGTGCTGGTTTTTGTGCTCACAGTCTGTGAGGTCTGAGTGGGGCGTGGACAGCACCTGCTTTATAAGGCCTCTTTTCAGGGTAAGCAGATGCTGCTGAATCTCTGTTGGTTAGTCAGTTCATGAAAGTTAGCCAGTACTGTGTAGCTTTGTATTTGTTTGTTGCTTACTGCAAATAGGCCTGGGGATTTGGTATTACACTCTGCCAATCCAGACCTAGCAGTAAGACTGGAGTCAGTCGTTTAGCTTGCTGGGGTTCTGTTATTACTCTGTGAACTTAGCAAGTTTGCGGCTGTATTCTAACACTTGCCTGTCTAATCCTGTCTCACTGTGCTAGGTGTCAGGGGTCAGTTTAGTGGCAGTAAGCTTAAACCTGTGCACTGCAAGTGAGAATCAGGATTGTGGAGGCTCTCCTTGTGTCTATCATTCCATCTCTGACCAAGGAGTTTACTGCCACACCCGTTGGTAACCCTTTAGGGTTTTGCTGTTGCCCTTAGCAACAGCATTTCGGGTTCTCTACGTATTAAAACACAACATCTTGCTTTTTACATCTGAGCAGTTCTAATACAAGGGAGATACCCAGTTCCTTAGCCTCTGGGCTTCTCTGTTCACTGTGTGTGTATTTTGTTACCCTATCACCTTCTGTGTACGTTATGTCATAATCCCCAGTTTGTCTGTGAGTCCATTTGTTTTGCATAACAGTTCAAACACCAGTACATTCCTGCAGACACTGGAGTGCATAACAGTTCTGACACTAGTACTTTCCTGCAGGCACTGGTGTGCATAACATATTCAGCAGCCTAATACTCCTGTTGAAATTTTGTGGGAATATGGAGCATACCCCTCAAAATACGTTGCAACAGGTGGTCGATCAGGTGCAGGTCCTGACTCGGCAATTTAATGATTTGTCCATTAAAATGCACACCTCCCAGGCTGCTGGCGGAGCTCCCGCAGCAGCAGCACCTGCAGGGGTTAAGGAGCCGAAAGTAAATCTCCCGGATCGTTGTTCTGGAGATCGCTCGCAGTTCTTTTGTTTCAAGGAGAGCTGCAAGCTATACTTCCGGCTTAGGCCTCAGTCTTCTGGGTCGGAGATTCAGCGGGTGGGCATAGTGATTTCCTTGCTACAAGGAGACCCACAGGTCTGGGCATATGGGTTGCAGCCTGACTGTCCGTCGTTTAAAAGTGTTGATGCTTTTTTTACGGCACTGGGCATGTTGTATGATGACCCTGACAAGACGGCCTCAGCCGAGGCTCAGATTTCGATCCTTAAGCAAGGGCGAAGGCCAGTTGAGGTTTACTGTACGGAGTTTCGGAGGTTGGCCCATGATACCCAGTGGAATGACCCAGCCCTGAGACACCAGTACCGAAGAGGTCTTTCTAACCAGATAAAGGACCAACTGGTACAATATCCCTTGCCTGATAGCTTGGATCAGCTCATGCAGTTATCCATCCGGGTGGATAGACGGCTGAGAGAGCGTAGGCTTGAAAGGGAGACTGAGATTTCCTTCCTTCCCAAGGGAACCTCAGACTCTGAGGAATTTTCCGAGGAGCCTATGCAGATTGGGGCTACCCGCCTCTCCTCGCGTGAGAAGACGCGGAGGAGACAGCAGGGGTTGTGTTTGTACTGTGGGAATAAAGGTCATGTGGTAGTATCATGCCCAGAAAAGCCGGAAAACTTCAGGGCCTGAGGGTGATGGGAAATATCCTGTCAGGCCAGAAGTCAGAATTTCCCAAGAAGACTTTTATCATTCCGGTGACCTTGAAGATCCTCGGTCAAACTGTCAAGACTGAGGCCTTTGTGGACAGTGGGGCCGACGGGGTTTTTATGGACCGCCAATTCGCCCTAAAACACTCTGTTCCCTTAGTACCCTTGGCATCGGAAATTGAGATTTGTGGGTTAAACGGGGAACCATTATCCCAAGGTAAAATTACCTCTTGCACTAGCCAGATTTCTTTGTTTATTGGAGCCACACACTCTGAAAAATTGTCCTTTTATGTGACTGTCTGTACTTTTGCCCCATTGGTGTTGGGGTTACCCTGGTTAAGGGCCCACAATCCTCAATTTGACTGGGTCTCTGGGGAGATTCTTAGTTGGGGTACTGATTGTTTCAGGAGTTGCTTGAGCCTTCCAGTCAGGCTCTCGCAGCTAAGTTTGCCAGGATTGCCAGGGTGTTATGCAGATTTTGCGGACGTGTTCTCCAAAAAAGTTGCAGAGGTACTACCTCCCCATCGCCCCTATGACTGTGCCATTGATTTGTTGCCAAATGCTAAGCTTCCCAAGAGCAGGTTGTACTCCCTGTCACGTCCTGAGACTCAGGCTATGGCAGAGTACATTCAGGAGAACTTGGCTAAGGGATTTATCAGACCTTCACAGTCTCCAGTTGGGTCGGGGTTCTTCTTCGTGGGTAAAAAGGACGGTTCGTTGCGACCCTGCATCGACTTCAGGGAATTGAACCGTATCACGATTAAAAACTCATACCCACTGCCTCTCATTTCGGTCTTGTTTGACCAGCTTCGTACTGCCACCATTTTTTCTAAGATTGACCTACGCGGTGCGTACAATCTAATCCGAATAAGAGAGGGGGATGAATGGAAGACTGCCTTTAATACCCACTCAGGGCATTATGAATATTTGGTGATGCCTTTTGGGCTCTGTAATGCCCCGGCAGTCTTCCAGGATTTCATGAATGATGTGCTCAGGGAATATTTGGATAGATTCTTAGTTGTATACTTAGATGACATCCTAATCTTCTCCCATTCCCTGGAGGAACATCGGAAGCATGTACGCTTAGTCCTCCAGAAACTCAGAGACCACCGGCTTGGGGCGAAGCTGGAGAAGTGCGAATTTGAAGTTCAGCAAATCGCATTTCTAGGATATATTATCTCCCCAGAAGGTTTCCAAATGGAGGGTTCCAAGGTACAGGCAGTCCTGGATTGGGTGCAGCCCACTAGTTTGAAGGCGCTTCAGCGTTTCCTGGGCTTTGCAAATTTTTATAGACGATTTATCGCTGGATTTTCGTCTATAGTGGCGCCCTTGGTGGCACTCACTAAGAAAGGGGCGGATGTTGCTCACTGGTCTTGTGAGGCTAAAGCGGCTTTTGCCCGTCTCAAAAGGGCATTTGTTTCGGCCAAGGTGCTGCGACACCCAGATCCAGAGCGTCCTTTTGTGGTGGAGGTGGATGCCTCTGAGATGGGTATTGGGGCAGTGCTTTCTCAGATGGGAGTGTCTGATAATCGCCTTCATCCCTGTGCTTACTTTTCCCGTAAATTTTCGCCTGCCGAGATGAATTATGACGTGGGTAACCGGGAATTGTTGGCTATTAAGGATGCACTCGAGGAGTGGAGACACTGGCTTGAGGGGGCTAAGTTTGTGGTCTCAATTCTCACTGACCATAAGAATCTGGCATATTTAGAGTCAGCGAAGCGTCTCAATGCCAGGCAGGCACGATGGGCTTTGTTTTTTGCTCGCTTTAATTTTTTGATAACATATCGCCCTGGGTCAAAAAACATCAAGGCTGATGCGCTCTCGCGGAGTTTTGCTCCAATCCAGGAGACCACCGAGGAGCCGTTGCCCATTGTTTCCCCATCATGTATTAAAGTGGGCATTACCCAGGACCTCTTATCATTAGTCCTTAGAGCACAGGAGCAGGCTCCTCCAGACCTTCCGGTAGGTCTTTTGTTTGTGCCTCCTAGGTTAAGACAGCGAGTGTTCCTGGAATTCCATGCCAAGAAGTCGGCAGGTCACCCGGGTATTGCCAGAACTCGGGAGTTGCTATCTAGGGCGGTGTGGTGGCCCTCGGTGGCTAAGGATGTGGATCAGTGGGTTCGGGCATGTGACATCTGTGCCCGAAATAAGACTCCTAGAGGGGTTCCTGTTGGCCCATTACATCCACTCTCTATCCCATCTAAGCCATGGACCCACATTTCAATGGATTTTGTGGTGGACTTGCCCAAATCCTCGGGGATGACAGCCATCTGGGTTGTCGTTGACAGGTTTTCGAAGATGGCGCACTTCGTTCCACTGGTTGGGCTGCCATCAGCCAGACGCCTGTCTGAATTATTTATGCTGCATGTTGTGCGTCTCCACGGGTTGCCACTTGATGTGGTCTCTGACCGCGGATCCCAGTTTGTGGCCAAATTCTGGAGGGCATTTTGTTCCGATCTCCAGATTTCTGTCAGCTTGTCGTCAGGCTACCATCCGCAGTCTAATGGGCAGACTGAAAGGGTGAACCAGTCCTTGGAGCAGTTCCTCAGGTGTTATGTCTCCAAGTGTCAGACTGACTGGGTTGCTCATCTGTCCATGGCGGAGTTTGCCTATAACAACGCGGCTCACTCTGCTACAGGGATCTCTCCCTTCCTTTGTGTGTATGGGCATCATCCTAAGGCCAATTCTTTTGACCCCCTGGACTCCACGCCTGGTGGTTCCTCTGTGGTTTCGGTCCTTAGAGGTATTTGGCGGAAAGTGAAGAAAGCCCTTGTATCTGTGTCATTAGTGACCAAAAGGGTTTTTGATAAGCGGAAAAGACCCTGCAGCTTCAAATTAGGAGACTTCGTCTGGTTGTCTACCAAGAATTTGAAGTTGAGACAGCCATCTCATAAGTTAGGGCCCCGGTTCATCGGCCCTTATAAGATCACCAGGGTTATCAATCCGGTGGCATTTCAGTTAGATCTGCCCCGTTCTTTGGGTATCAATAAAACATTTCATTGTTCCCTTTTAAAACGGGCGATTAGTAATCCTTCTTCCAGTGGAAGACCTTCCCCTCTTCTGATACGTGGCCAGAGGGAGTTTGTTGTTGAAAGGATTCTTGACTCCAAGGTGGTTCGGGGTCGGCTGTCATTTTTGGTGCACTGGAAGGGGTATGGCCCGGAGGAGCGGTCGTGGGTGCGCAGTTGTGATCTTCATGCCCCCAGACTGATACGCTCTTTCTTCTCGCAGTTCCCCGATAAACCCGGTGGTAGGGGTTCTTTGACCCCTCGTCAGAGGGGGGGTACTGTTAGGGTCTCCTGCCCTGTGCTGCCACGTCGTCATGGCAACCGGGAGACAAGTGCTAGTGGAGTAACCTGAGCGCAGCTGATACTCCGGTTCGGGTCTTTTGCTGTGCAGTGGTTATAGGCTCTGTGCACGGCAGGGGATCCGGTGCTGGTTTTTGTGCTCACAGTCTGTGAGGTCTGAGTGGGGCGTGGACAGCACCTGCTTTATAAGGCCTCTTTTCAGGGTAAGCAGATGCTGCTGAATCTCTGTTGGTTAGTCAGTTCATGAAAGTTAGCCAGTACTGTGTAGCTTTGTATTTGTTTGTTGCTTACTGCAAATAGGCCTGGGGATTTGGTATTACACTCTGCCAATCCAGACCTAGCAGTAAGACTGGAGTCAGTCGTTTAGCTTGCTGGGGTTCTGTTATTACTCTGTGAACTTAGCAAGTTTGCGGCTGTATTCTAACACTTGCCTGTCTAATCCTGTCTCACTGTGCTAGGTGTCAGGGGTCAGTTTAGTGGCAGTAAGCTTAAACCTGTGCACTGCAAGTGAGAATCAGGATTGTGGAGGCTCTCCTTGTGTCTATCATTCCATCTCTGACCAAGGAGTTTACTGCCACACCCGTTGGTAACCCTTTAGGGTTTTGCTGTTGCCCTTAGCAACAGCATTTCGGGTTCTCTACGTATTAAAACACAACATCTTGCTTTTTACATCTGAGCAGTTCTAATACAAGGGAGATACCCAGTTCCTTAGCCTCTGGGCTTCTCTGTTCACTGTGTGTGTATTTTGTTACCCTATCACCTTCTGTGTACGTTATGTCATATTCCCCAGTTTGTCTGTGAGTCCATTTGTTTTGCATAACAGTTCAAACACCAGTACATTCCTGCAGACACTGGAGTGCATAACAGTTCTGACACTAGTACTTTCCTGCAGGCACTGGTGTGCATAACACCACTATACTGCACGCCCCTATACACTGCACTACATACCATATATGCTACACTACATCACTATACTACATCCCCTACACGCTGAAGTATATCACTACACTGCACGCCCCTATACACTGCACTACATACCCTATCTGCTACACTACATCACTATACTACATCCCCTACACACTGAACTACATCACTACACTGCACGCCCCTATACACTGCACTACATACCCTATATGCTATACTACATCACTATACTACACCCCCTACACGCTGATCTACATCACTACACTGCACGCCCCTATACACTGCACTACATACCCTATATGCTACACTACATCACTATACTACATCCCCTACACGCTGAACTACATCACTACACTGCACGCTCGTATACACTGCACTACATACCCTATCTGCTACACTACATCACTACACTGCACACCCCTATACACTGCACTACATACCCTATCTGCTACACTACATCACTATACTACATCCCCTACATGCTGAACTACATCACTATACTGCACGCCCCTATACACTGCACTACATACCCTATATGCTACACTACATCACTATACTACATCCCCTACACGCTGAACTACATCACTACACTGCACGCCCCTATACACTGCACTACATACCCTATATGCTACACTACATCACTATACTACATCCCCTACACACTGAGCTACATCACTACACTGCACGCCCCTATACACTGCACTACATACCCTATATGCTACACTACATCACTATACTACATCCCCTACACGCTGAACTACATCACTACACTGCACGCCCCTATACACTGCACTACATACCCTATATGCTACACTACATCACTACACTACATCCCCTAATCGCTGAACTACATCACTACACTGCACGCCCCTATACACTGCACTACATACCCTATATACTACACTACATCACTACACTATATCCCCTACACACTGAACTACATCACTACACTGCACGCCCCTATACACTGCACTACATACCCTATATGCTACACTACATCACTACACTACATCCCCTACACGCTGAACTACATCACTACACTGCACGCCCCTATACACTGCACTACATACCCTATATGCTACACTACATCACTACACTGCACGCCCCTATACACTGCACTACATACCCTATATGCTACACTACATCACACTACATCCCCTTACTACACCCCCCTATATGCTACACTAAATCCCCCCATCTGGGAGGCAAAGCGGAGGTTGATACTGCTAAAAGGGAGCACAGTGCGCTTCTACAGCTTGTACGATGCACCGCACGCTAGTCTCAGCACTGCATGGCAAAGAAGAGAGTTTAAGACAGTATCCGGCATAAGAGAGATCCCAGGTACTGGAGCTCACCCGCACAGCGTCGGAGTCAGCTGCGGGGAGACATGTCGGTCAGATACATTGCCCTGGGAGCCGTCTGCTGTCTCACTGGATCAGCACAGCACTGTCGGTAAAAAAACTAAATAAAATAACTATGTATAGATTGTAAGTTTGCGCGCAGGGCCTTCCTACCTTTTATGACTGTTTGTTATTACCCAGTTTTGTTTTATCATTTTATTAACAATTGTAAAGCGCAATGGAATTTACTGAGCTATATAAAAAACTGTTAATAATAAATAATAATAAATGAACCTGCTCCTCTGTAACTCTTTGGCGCCCCCTCAAATCCGGCACCCGGGCCACATGCCCCCTTAGGGCCCCCACCCCTAGTTACGGCCCTGCGGGAAGGAGGTCCAGGAGCTGTTTAATTGATGGCACTATAATGCCCGACTAGAGGATGTCTGCTTGCTCCACACCTGAGGTGCAAACAGAAATGCACGGTGCAAATGGGATTGCGGCAGTCGGAGAATTCCAGTTCCCATGACTTAACACCTGGTTTCAAGCACGAGAACCGGCATCTCCTGACTAGCGATGAAGTCAGTTGAACTAGGGGATTCTATACTGGAAAAAGACTTAGGTGTTCACATAGATAACAAACTGAGCAGCAGTACTCAAAGTAGGATTGCAGCAATAAGGCAAACAAGGTATTAGCATGTATAAAGCGGGGAATTGATGCAAGGGACCACACTACAAAAAGGATATCCTGGAGCTAGAAAAGGTTCAGAGGCGGGCGACCAAACTAATTAAGGGCATGGAGACGCTGGAATACGAGGAGAGGCTTGCTAGGCTAGGCATGTTTACACTGGAAAAGAGGAGATTAAGAGGGGATATGATCAACATTTACAAATATATAAGGGGTCAATACACAGAGCTTGTGGGGGGACCTGTTTTTGGTAAGATCAACACAGAGGACGCGTGGACAGGGAGATTTCGCACACAGAGATGAAAAGGTTTCTTCACAGTAAGGACAATACGTATTTGGAATTCCTTGTCTGAGAAAGTAGTAATGGCGGACTCGGACACTACTTTTAAAAATGGGCTAGATAAATTTGTAATAAATAAGGATATACAGGGTTATGTAGGGTAGATCATAGTTAAAAAAAGAGGAATAAACAGAACATCCAACATTCACAAGAGATAAAATTGTCATAAAAATAATACAGTGTAGGAGACCACAAAAAGGGTGAACTTGATGGACAAATTGTCTTTTTTCAACCTCAGAAACTATATATATATATATATATATGTATATATATATATATATGTATATGTTATAACACTGTAAGGGAACAAGGTGCTGTTTCGTGGGGTAAATGTTAGCAAGCAGCAGCTGAGGAATCACACAAGTCCAGTGTGTGGTGCAACTGGCCACGACCAGTTTTATTAGGCAGAAAACAAAACAAACATCAAAAGAAAATACCTTGCCTGTCCGGCACTAACTAAACACAAGACGTTCCTAACTGTCTCTAAACAAAAAAAACACAGGCCCTCATTCCGAGTTGTTCGCTCGGTATTTTTCATCGCATCGCAGTGAAAATCCGCTTAGTACGCATGCGCAATGTTCGCACTGCGACTGCGCAAAGTAACTTTACTATGAAGAAAGTATTTTTACTCACGGCTTTTTCTTCGCTCTGGCGATCGTAATGTGATTGACAGGAAATGGGTGTTACTGGGCGGAAACACGGCGTTTCAGGGGCGTGTGGCTGAAAACGCTACCGTTTCCGGAAAAAACGCAGGAGTGGCCGGGGAAACGGTGGGAGTGCCTGGGCGAACGCTGGGTGTGTTTGTGACGTCAACCAGGAACGACAAGCACTGAACTGATCGCACAGGCAGAGTAAGTCTGGAGCTACTCTGAAACTGCTAAGTAGTTAGTAATCGCAATATTGCGAATACATCGGTCGCAATTTTAAGAAGCTAAGATTCACTCCCAGTAGGCGGCGGCTTAGCGTGTGTAACTCTGCTAAATTCGCCTTGCGACCGATCAACTCGGAATGAGGGCCACAGAGTTTTCCAGTCAACACTGTATGGCTCACATGTATAAGGAAGCGTACTTCCCTCACAGAGATCCTGCAGTCTTCCCAGGCAATCTACCCACACTAATCAGGCTAGCAGCCCTATAACCCACTTACACAGCTGAAACCCTGATTAGCCCTCTGTGAGGTCAAAGACCCGAACTGGGCCCAACGTCTGGAACTTGCCCTATCTTTCTTTCAGGGCCCTTATCCAGTTTTTCCAATAAACTGAAAAAGTTCTGAACTTCTGACAAAACAAAACATTTTCCTAATACAGGTAAGACAAGAACCTGGGACAAACATACCTGCCCTCAAACACTATTCCAGTGTTCTTGTCACAATATATATATATATATATGTATGTATGAATAGCTCCGGGGCCTCCTTGCCGGGGCTAATAACATTGCATCTATCCCAATGATATGCTGACCACAACAGCAGTCTTCCTAAGGGGACTCAGACTACAGGCTCAGGGACCTAAGTGAGGAGGACAACTAAACAGCCATCCCTGGGAACCAGGTAGCAGAAACTTATGGTGGAACCAGTCTCCTATGGGAGTGGCCGGGGGAGTTCGCCGTGGGTTGGAATCAGGGCTCTAGCAGTATTATTCAGGTTCTTAAGCAGAGATTGTTTATACATAGAATACAGGATATTAGAGTAAGAGAGCAGCCAGAAACCAGGAGCAGCCGGCGCAATCATCCCCAGGATCTCCCTAGACAAACATATAACATTGGACCTTCTTCAGAGAACTACACAAATCTGATGGCGTATGGACTGTGCATGTGTAGAACATGTCCTGCGTTGTCACTCACAGTGTCCTCAACCAGCAGTATGAGCGACATGCTGTGGCCATTTGGAGGGTGGAACGTGACAGGGGCCGTACTACAAAAAGGGGGCATGAAGGACTGTATTTTGGAGCTCTCTAGGCTGCAGAGCACGCTCAGCTCTATCAAATAATATCTGATGGTCCGGATCTGACTACAAGAAGCTTGTGAAAGACATTAATAAGAGCATCAACAATGCTCTGAGGAGGAACCTCGTCTTCAAACGTGCCCTGGATTCTCCGATTGTTACGTGGACTCCTGTTATCCAGATGCGCCAGACATCGTTGGGTTTCCCACAGTTCCATGGCTTCGGAGTCAAATGGAAATTAGTCCTCCTCCTCTACAGGCTGTAGTCCCATTTGCCCCATAGTTAATTCGGCCCTGATATAAAGGTATGTCCTATTCTGCACACTTGAGCTCTGTGTTGCACTGTGTTGCGTGTTTTACCCCTTTGTACTGTGCTACGGAAGATGTTATGCCATAAAAAAGAATAAATGCTAATAATAACAAAGGTAAGTCTAGGTATATGTAAAAATATAGGAACATCATTCTAGCAGAACTTCCAGGAATCAGCAGATACCAGGATAATAGTGGATTCCAATGGCAGGGAGCGTCGGTCCAAGAGGAATGGACAGCAGCCGAGAGATCAGATGATGCAGTTAGCAAGCTGGCACAGAGAGACGGAGACACAGTCTAAGAGACAGTGTAGTTATCCTGCAGAATAATCTAGCCGTATCGACTGACTTGATTTCTGTGTTGATGCTTGTTTTGAGCGTGCTCCGTGTGTCACGAGCCAGGTGACAGGACACACGTACTTGCCTCTCAGGTGTCTCTCCAGACTGTCCGTGCGTTCCAGACCCGGCTATCATCTGCGCTGTTTGTGTGCGGTGTGCAGCACAGCCAGTGGTGCAAGTACAAATATTTCCTTAGAGGTACTGATAGTAAAAATGGGCGTGGTCACATGACATGAGGGGGCGTGGTCACACAAAACTAGGGGAGTGGCACATTATGCCACACACCGTAATGCCCATTACACATTATGCCACACATCGTAACGCCCATTACACATTATGCCACACACCGTAACACCATTACACATTATGCCACACACCGTAATGCCCATTACACATTATGCCACACATCGTAACGCCCATTACACATTATGCCACACACCGTAATGCCCATTACACATTATGCCACACATCGTAACGCCCATTACACATTATGCCACACACCGTAACACCATTACACATTATGCCACACATCGTAACGCCCATTACACATTATGCCACACACCGTAACACCATTACACATTATGCCACACACCGTAACACCATTACACATTATGCCACACACTGTAATGCCCATTACACATTATGCCACACATCGTAACGCCCATTACACATTATGCCACACACCGTAACACCATTACACATTATACCACACACCGTAATGCCCATTACATATTATGCCACACACCGTAATGTCTATTACATATTATACCACACACTGTAATGCCTATTACATATTATACCACACACCGTAATGCCTATTACACATTATGCCACACACAGTTATGCCACTGACAACATTTTACAAAAATGCCCTTATAAATTATGCCGCAGCAGTGGGCAGGTGGTACTGCGTACCACCACCATATTTCTTAATGGTACTCAGTACCACCCCGTACCACCCTACTTTCAGCACTGAGCACAGCATCCCCACAGTCGCTCCTGAGGTCACCTGATGCTGCGGCCATGCAGCTTGACCCTCCTGTTGGTGGATGTCGCTCTCAGCTCCCTGTGGCCTCCGCTGCCGCCGCTATTACTGTAGCCCACAAGCATGCTGTTTCCAGACTCCAATATCCATACATGGGAGCAGCCATGTTTGGTCAGATCACATGAGTCTCTACAGCCAATCACCAATTCCCAGTGGGTATAAGTTCCTGTGAAAACACTTCCTGGTTGTCAGTGCTACGGTTGTCTAACCCAGTGTTGGTTGTCTCTGCTGTCTGTGGGTGTTCTCTCTGCTCTGCAGTTCCGGGTTACCAGCTCCTGTGATACCATCCACTCAAAGAGACCTGCACCAATTTCCATACAGCGGTGCCGCCTAGGGTTGCCACTTTATTCCTTTAATTCTGGACACATATTAATTACACAGGTTCTGTGGCTGATAAAAAACAGGTGAAATGGAGTCTTGAAGTCAGCCAGCCACAGAACCTGTGTGATTAATATGTGTCCAGAATTCAAGGGATGAGGTGGCAACCCTAGTGCTGCCTGACTGCATCGATTTTCCAGCATCGTTCCGGATACCATCGATGACCCATCGTCGATTCTGGTTACTTTCGGTGTTCCATCATCGACTCCTGTCACCATTGGTGTACCATCATCGATTCCTGTTATCATCGGTGTGCCATCATCGATTCCTGCTACCATTGATGTGTCATCATCGATTCCTGTTCGCATAGGTGTTCCATCATCGATTTTTTTCACTATCGATGTTCCCTCATCGATTCCTCATCATCTGTGTCTCACCATCGGTTCAGCATCATCGGTAATTCACTATCAACCCTGCTCCACCAGTATCATCTCTCTCTCTGGTCAGTATCGGCTCATTACCTCCGTATCAGTTGTTAGCTGTCTGCATCTATGGACTCCTATTACCAGCAACGCATCTTCCATGACTGCCGCCATATTGATGCGTAATATTACCACCAGCATTTTCTGACTTCTGTGCATTGAGGACTATTGCTGACTTTGTGATACCTGTCTCTGTGCTTCCATTGGGGTTATCCGATTGCTGATATGAGTCTACTTCCATCTTCCGCTGTGATTGCTTTACCTGCGTGCTCAATAAAAGACTTACCTTTTACACAGTCCTGTTATTCTGGTCACGGCTTCGGGCGCATGCTCCAAGGGTATCTTACATGTCTAGGAACCCTCTCCAGCCATCCCGGTTCAACTACACGTCTGCCCCTAGGCCTGAAGCGTGAAAGTATGTGACTGACTGATATCTGTATTGGTGGTTGTTCTGAGCGTGCTCCGTGTGACTGACTGATTACTGTTCCTTTGGTTGTTCTCAGCACGCTCCTGGTGACTGACTTCTTTTCCGGTGGTTGTTCTGACCATGCTCCGTGTGACTGACTGATTTCTGTATTGGTGGTTGATCTGAGCGTGCTCCGTGTGACTGACTGATATCTG